>NC_052315.1:8529997-8699997 GCF_016432855.1 Salvelinus namaycush
CTCGCTCTTTCCACGCTCTCTCTCTCGCTCTTTCCACGCTGTCTCTCTCTCTCTCTCTCGCTCTTTCCACGCTGTCTCTCTCGCTCTTTCCACGCCTGTCTCTCTCGCTCTTTCCACGCTGTCTCTCTCTCTCTTTCCACGCTGTCTCTCTCGCTCTTCCACGCTGTCTCTCTCGCTCTTTCCACGCTGTCTCTCTCGCTCTTTCCACGCTGTCTCTCTCGCTCTTTCCACGCTGTCTCTCTCTCTTTCCACGCTGTCTCTCTCGCTCTTTCCACGCTGTCTCTCTCGCTCTTTCCACGCTGTCTCTCTCTCTCTTTCCACGCTGTCTCTCTCGCTCTTTCCACGCGTCTCTCTCGCTCTTTCCACGCTGTCTCTCTCGCTCTTTCCACGCTGTCTCTCTCTCTCTTTCCACGCTGTCTCTCTCGCTCTTTCCACGCTGTCTCTCTCTCTTTTCCACGCTGTCTCTCTCTCTCTCTCTCTCACGCTCTCTCTCTCTTTTCCACGCTGTCTCTCTCTCTCTTTCCACGCTGTCTCTCTCTCTCTTTCCACGCTGTTCGCTCTCTCTCTCTCCTCTTTCCACGCCTGTCTCTCTCTCTCTCACTCTTTACCACGCTGTCTCTCCTCTCGCTCTTGTCCACGCTGTCTCTCTCTCTCTCGCTCTTTCCCACGCTCTCTCTCTTTCCACCGCTGTCTCTCGCTCTTTCACGCTGTCTCTCTTCGCTCTTTCCACGCTGTCTCTCTCTCTCTCTCTTTCCACCTGTCGCTCTCTCTTTCCACGCTGTCTCTCTCTCTCTCTCATTTCCACGCTGTCCGTGTCTCTTCTCTCTCTCTTTCCACGCTGTCTCTCTCTCTCTCTCTCTTTCCACGCTTGTCTCTCTCTCTCTCTCTCTTTCCACGCTTGTCTCTCTCCTCTCTCTTCTCTTTCCACGCTGTCTCTCTCTCTCCTCTCTCTTTCCACGCTGTCTCTCTCTCTCTCTCTCTCTTTCCACGCTGTCTCTCTCTCTCTCTCTCCTCTCTCTCTTTCCACGCTGTCTCTCTCTCTCTCTCTCTCTCTCTTTCCACGCTGTCTCTCTCTCTCTCTCTCTCTTTCCACGCTGTCTCTCTCTCTCTCTCTCTCTTTCCACGCTGTCTCTCTCTCTCTCTCTCTCTCTCTTTCCACGCTGTCGCTCTCTCTCTCTCTTTCCACGCTGTCTCTCTCTCTCTCGCTCTTTCCACGCTGTCTCTCTTTCCACGCTGTCTCTCTCTCTCTCGCTCTTTCCACGCTGTCTCTCTCTCTCTCGCTTTTTCCACGCTGTCTCTCTCGCTCTTTCCACGCTGTCTCTCTCGCTCTTTCCACGCTGTCTCTCTCGCTCTTTCCACGCTGTCTCTCTCGCTCTTTCCACGCTGTCTCTCTCGCTCTTTCCACGCTGTCTCTCTCGCTCTTTCCACGCTGT
The DNA here is from genome assembly GCF_016432855.1 of Salvelinus namaycush. NCBI lineage: Eukaryota > Metazoa > Chordata > Actinopteri > Salmoniformes > Salmonidae > Salvelinus > Salvelinus namaycush. Next base: position 8,531,431 of record NC_052315.1, read on the forward strand.
CTCTCTCGCTCTTTCCACGCTGTCTCTCTCGCTCTTTCCACGCTGTCTCTCTCGCTCTTTCCACGCTGTCTCTCTCGCTCTTTCCACGCTGTCTCTCTCGCTCTTTCCACGCTGTCTCTCTCTCTTTCCACGCTGTCTCTCTCTCTCTCGCTCTTTCCACGCTGTCTCTCTCTCTTTCCACGCTGTCTCTCTCTCTCTCGCTCTTTCCACGCTGTCTCTCTCGCTCTTTCCACGCTGTCTCTCTCTCTCTCTCTCTTTCCACGCTGTCGCTCTCTCTCTCTCTTTCCACGCTGTCGCTCTCTCTCTCTCTTTCCACGCTGTCGCTCTCTCTCTCTCTTTCCACGCTGTCTCTCTCGCTCTTTCCACGCTGTCTCTCTCGCTCTTTCCACGCTGTCTCTCTCTCTCTCGCCTCTTTCCACGCTCTCTCTCTTTCCACGCTCTCTCTCTCTCTCTCGCTCTTTCCACGCTCTCTCTCTCGCTCTTTCCACGCTGTCTCTCTCGCTCTTTCCACGCTGTCTCTCTCGCTCTTTCCACGCTGTCTCTCTCGCTCTTTCCACGCTGTCTCTCTCTCTCTCGCTCTTTCACGCTGTCTCTCTCTCTCTCTCTTTCCACGCTGTCTCTCTCTCTCTCTCTCTCTTTCCACGCTGTCTCTCTCTCTCTCTCTTTCCACGCTGTCTCTCTCTCTCTCTCGCTCTTTCCACGCTGTCTCTCTCGCTCTTTCCACGCTGTCTCTCTCTCTCTCGCTCTTTCCACGCTGTCTCTCTCTCTTTCCACGCTGTCTCTCTCTCTCTCGCTCTTTCCACGCTGTCTCTCTCGCTCTTTCCACGCTCTCTCTCTCTCTCTTTCCACGCTGTCGCTCTCTCTCTCTTTCCACGCTGTCGCTCTCTCTCTCTTTCCACGCTGTCTCTCTCGCTCTTTCCACGCTGTCTCTCTCTCTCTCGCTCTTTCCACGCTCTCTCTCGCTCTTTCCACGCTCTCTCTCTCGCTCTTTCCACGCTGTCTCTCTCGCTCTTTCCACGCTGTCTCTCTCGCTCTTTCCACGCTGTCTCTCTCGCTCTTTCCACGCTGTCTCTCTCGCTCTTTCCACGCTGTCTCTCGCTCTTTCCACGCTGTCTCCTCTCTCTCTCGCTCTTTCCACTCTGTCTCTCTCTCTCTCTCTCTTTCCACGCTGTCTCTCTCTCTTTCCACGCTGTCTCTCTCTCTCTCTCTTTCCACGCTGTCTCTCTCTCTCTCGCTCTTTCCACGCTGTCTCTCGCTCTTTCCACGCTGTCTCTCTCGCTCTTTCCACGCTGTCTCTCTCGCTCTTTCCACGCTGTCTCTCTCTCTCTTTCCACGCTGTCTCTCTCGCTCTTTCCACGCTGTCTCTCTCGCTCTTTCCACGCTGTCTCTCTCGCTCTTTCCACGCTGTCTCTCTCTCTCTTTCCACGCTGTCTCTCTCTCTTTCCACGCTGTCTCTCTCTCTATTTCCACGCTGTCTCTCTCTCTCTCTCTCTCTCTCTCTCTCTCTTTCCACGCTGTCTCTCTCTCTCTTTCCACGCTGTCTCTCTCTCTCTTTCCACGCTGTCGCTCTCTCTCTCTCTCTTTCCACGCTGTCTCTCTCTCTCTCGCTCTTTCCACGCTGTCTCTCTCTCGCTCTTTCCACGCTGTCTCTCTCTCTCTCGCTCTTTCCACGCTCTCTCTCTTTCCACGCTGTCTCTCGCTCTTTCCACGCTGTCTCTCTCGCTCTTTCCACGCTGTCTCTCTCTCTCTCTCTTTCCACGCTGTCGCTCTCTCTTTCCACGCTGTCTCTCTCTCTCTCTCTTTCCACGCTGTCTCTCTCTCTCTCTCTTTCCACGCTGTCTCTCTCTCTCTCTCTCTTTCCACGCTGTCTCTCTCTCTCTCTCTCTTTCCACGCTGTCTCTCTCTCTCTCTCTCTTTCCACGCTGTCTCTCTCTCTCTCTCTCTTTCCACGCTGTCTCTCTCTCTCTCTCTCTCTTTCCACGCTGTCTCTCTCTCTCTCTCTCTCTCTCTTTCCACGCTGTCTCTCTCTCTCTCTCTCTCTCTCTTTCCACGCTGTCTCTCTCTCTCTCTCTCTCTTTCCACGCTGTCTCTCTCTCTCTCTCTCTCTTTCCACGCTGTCTCTCTCTCTCTCTCTCTCTCTCTTTCCACGCTGTCGCTCTCTCTCTCTCTTTCCACGCTGTCTCTCTCTCTCTCGCTCTTTCCACGCTGTCTCTCTTTCCACGCTGTCTCTCTCTCTCTCGCTCTTTCCACGCTGTCTCTCTCTCTCTCGCTCTTTCCACACTGTCTCTCTCGCTCTTTCCACGCTGTCTCTCTCGCTCTTTCCACGCTGTCTCTCTCGCTCTTTCCACGCTGTCTCTCTCGCTCTTTCCACGCTGTCTCTCTCGCTCTTTCCACGCTGTCTCTCTCGCTCTTTCCACGCTGTCTCTCTCGCTCTTTCCACGCTGTCTCTCTCGCTCTTTCCACGCTGTCTCTCTCGCTCTTTCCACGCTGTCTCTCTCGCTCTTTCCACGCTGTCTCTCTCGCTCTTTCCACGCTGTCTCTCTCTCTTTCCACGCTGTCTCTCTCTCTCTCGCTCTTTCCACGCTGTCTCTCTCTCTTTCCACGCTGTCTCTCTCTCTCTCGCTCTTTCCACGCTGTCTCTCTCGCTCTTTCCACGCTGTCTCTCTCTCTCTCTCTCTCCACGCTGTCGCTCTCTCTCTCTCTTTCCACGCTGTCGCTCTCTCTCTCTCTTTCCACGCTGTCGCTCTCTCTCTCTCTTTCCACGCTGTCTCTCTCGCTCTTTCCACGCTGTCTCTCTCGCTCTTTCCACGCTGTCTCTCTCTCTCTCGCTCTTTCCACGCTCTCTCTCTTTCCACGCTCTCTCTCTCTCTCTCGCTCTTTCCACGCTCTCTCTCTCGCTCTTTCCACGCTGTCTCTCTCGCTCTTTCCACGCTGTCTCTCTCGCTCTTTCCACGCTGTCTCTCTCGCTCTTTCCACGCTGTCTCTCTCTCTCTCGCTCTTTCCACGCTGTCTCTCTCTCTCTCTCTTTCCACGCTGTCTCTCTCTCTCTCTCTTTCCACGCTGTCTCTCTCTCTCTCTCTTTCCACGCTGTCTCTCTCTCTCTCGCTCTTTCCACGCTGTCTCTCTCGCTCTTTCCACGCTGTCTCTCTCTCTCTCGCTCTTTCCACGCTGTCTCTCTCTCTTTCCACGCTGTCTCTCTCTCTCTCGCTCTTTCCACGCTGTCTCTCTCGCTCTTTCCACGCTCTCTCTCTCTCTCTTTCCACGCTGTCGCTCTCTCTCTCTTTCCACGCTGTCGCTCTCTCTCTCTTTCCACGCTGTCTCTCTCGCTCTTTCCACGCTGTCTCTCTCTCTCTCGCTCTTTCCACGCTCTCTCTCGCTCTTTCCACGCTCTCTCTCTCGCTCTTTCCACGCTGTCTCTCTCGCTCTTTCCACGCTGTCTCTCTCGCTCTTTCCACGCTGTCTCTCTCGCTCTTTCCACGCTGTCTCTCTCGCTCTTTCCACGCTGTCTCTCTCGCTCTTTCCACGCTGTCTCTCTCTCTCTCGCTCTTTCCACTCTGTCTCTCTCTCTCTCTCTCTTTCCACGCTGTCTCTCTCTCTTTCCACGCTGTCTCTCTCTCTCTCTCTTTCCACGCTGTCTCTCTCTCTCTCGCTCTTTCCACGCTGTCTCTCTCGCTCTTTCCACGCTGTCTCTCTCGCTCTTTCCACGCTGTCTCTCTCTCTCGCTCTTTCCACGCTGTCTCTCTTTCTCGCTCTTTCCACGCTGTCTCTCTCTCTCGCTCTTTCCACGCTGTCTCTCTCTCTCGCTCTTTCCACGCTGTCTCTCTCTCTCGCTCTTTCCACGCTGTCTCTCTCTCTCTCTCTCGCTCTTTCCACGCTGTTTCTCTCTCTCTCTCGCTCTTTCCACGCTGTCTCTCTCGCTCTTTCCACGCTGTCTCTCTCGCTCTTTCCACGCTGTCTCTCTCGCTCTTTCCACGCTGTCTCTCTCGCTCTTTCCACGCTGTCTCTCTCGCTCTTTCCACGCTGTCTCTCTCGCTCTTTCCACGCTGTCTCTCTCGCTCTTTCCACGCTGTCTCTCTCGCTCTTTCCACGCTGTCTCTCTCGCTCTTTCCACGCTGTCTCTCTCGCTCTTTCCTTTCCACGCTGTCTCTCTCGCTCTTTCCACGCTGTCTCTCTCTCTCTCGCTCTTTCCACGCTGTCTCTCTCGCTCTTTCCACGCTGTCTCTCTCGCTCTTTCCACGCTCTCTCTCTCGCTCTTTCCACGCTCTCTCTCTCGCTCTTTCCACGCTCTCTCTCTCGCTCTTTCCACGCTGTCTCTCTCTCTCTCTTTCCACGCTGTCTCTCTCTCTCGCTCTTTCCACGCTGTCTCTCTCTCTTTCCACGCTGTCTCTCTCTCTCTCGCTCTTTCCACGCTGTCTCTCTCGCTCTTTCCACGCTGTCTCTCTCTCTCTCTCTCTCTCTCTCTTTCCACGCTGTCGCTCTCTCTCTCTTTCCACGCTGTCGCTCTCTCTCTCTCTTTCCACGCTGTCGCTCTCTCTCTCTCTTTCCACGCTGTCGCTCTCTCTCTCTCTTTCCACGCTGTCTCTCTCGCTCTTTCCACGCTGTCTCTCTCGCTCTTTCCACGCTGTCTCTCTCTCTCTCGCTCTTTCCACGCTCTCTCTCTTTCCACGCTGTCTCTCTCTCTCTCGCTCTTTCCACGCTCTCTCTCTCGCTCTTTCCACGCTGTCTCTCTCGCTCTTTCCACGCTGTCTCTCTCGCTCTTTCCACGCTGTCTCTCTCTCTCTCGCTCTTTCCACGCTGTCTCTCTCTCTCTCTCTTTCCACGCTGTCTCTCTCTCTCTCTCTTTCCACGCTGTCTCTCTCTCTCTCTTTCCACGCTGTCTCTCTCTCTCTCGCTCTTTCCACGCTGTCTCTCTCGCTCTTTCCACGCTGTCTCTCTCTCTCGCTCTTTCCACGCTGTCTCTCTCTCTCTCGCTCTTTCCACGCTGTCTCTCTCTCTCGCTCTTTCCACGCTGTCTCTCTCTCTCGCTCTTTCCACGCTGTCTCTCTCTCTCGCTCTTTCCACGCTGTCTCTCTCTCGCTCTTTCCACGCTGTCTCTCTCGCTCTTTCCACGCTGTCTCTCTCGCTCTTTCCACGCTGTCTCTCTCGCTCTCGCTCTTTCCACGCTGTCTCTCTCGCTCTTTCCACGCTGTCTCTCTCGCTCTTTCCACGCTGTCTCTCTCGCTCTTTCCACGCTGTCTCTCTCGCTCTTTCCACGCTGTCTCTCTCGCTCTTTCCACGCTGTCTCTCTCGCTCTTTCCACGCTGTCTCTCTCGCTCTTTCCACGCTGTCTCTCTCGCTCTTTCCACGCTGTCTCTCTCGCTCTTTCCACGCTGTCTCTCTCGCTCTTTCCACGCTGTCTCTCTCGCTCTTTCCACGCTGTCTCTCTCGCTCTTTCCACGCTGTCTCTCTCGCTCTTTCCACGCTGTCTCTCTCGCTCTTTCCACGCTGTCTCTCTCGCTCTTTCCACGCTGTCTCTCTCGCTCTTTCCACGCTGTCTCTCTCGCTCTTTCCACGCTGTCTCTCTCGCTCTTTCCACGCTGTCTCTCTCGCTCTTTCCACGCTGTCTCTCTCGCTCTTTCCACGCTGTCTCTCTCGCTCTTTCCTTTCCACGCTGTCTCTCTCGCTCTTTCCACGCTGTCTCTCTCGCTCTTTCCACGCTGTCTCTCTCGCTCTTTCCACGCTGTCTCTCTCGCTCTTTCCACGCTGTCTCTCTCGCTCTTTCCACGCTGTCTCTCTCGCTCTTTCCACGCTGTCTCTCTCGCTCTTTCCACGCTGTCTCTCTCGCTCTTTCCACGCTGTCTCTCTCGCTCTTTCCACGCTGTCTCTCTCGCTCTTTCCACGCTGTCTCTCTCGCTCTTTCCACGCTCTCTCTCGCTCTTTCCACGCTCTCTCTCTCGCTCTTTCCACGCTGTCTCTCTCGCTCTTTCCACGCTGTCTCTCTCGCTCTTTCCACGCTCTCTCTCTCGCTCTTTCCACGCTCTCTCTCTCGCTCTTTCCACGCTCTCTCTCTCGCTCTTTCCACGCTGTCTCTCTCTCGCTCTTTCCACGCTGTCTCTCTCTCTCTCTCTCGCTCTTTCCACGCTGTCTCTCTCGCTCTTTCCACGCTGTCTCTCTCGCTCTTTCCACGCTGTCTCTCTCGCTCTTTCCACGCTGTCTCTCGCGCTCTTTCCACGCTGTCTCTCTCGCTCTTTCCACGCTGTCTCTCTCGCTCTTTCCACGCTGTCTCTCTCGCTCTTTCCACGCTGTCTCTCTCGCTCTTTCCACGCTGTCTCTCTCGCTCTTTCCACGCTGTCTCTCTCGCTCTTTCCACGCTGTCTCTCTCGCTCTTTCCACGCTGTCTGTCTCTCCATGAGGCTTGAGACTTCACTTGCTTCTCTCAGGAGAGGAGGTGGAAAGAGAGGAAGGGAGAGTGTCAGGCAGCAGTAGCTAACAGTATGCTGCCTGCCACCTGTCATGTCCACCCTCCCAGCCCTGCTCCCTGGTAAGAAGCCCTACTGATTAAACACAGCAATTTGTGGAGCGGCCGAGTGGATTGCCGACAAGCCCAGACTAGCTCTCACTCGCACTATCACACACATGAGCCACACACCACCTGCCTGTGCTCTCGCACACCGCCCGCCCGCCCTCTCGCACACCGCCTGCCCGCCCGCCCTCTCGCACACCGCCTGCCCGCCCGCCCTCTCGCACACCGCCCGCCCACCGTCTCGTACACCGCCCCGCCCACCCTCTCGTATACCGCCCGCCCGCCCTCTCGTACACCACCCACCCTCTCACACTCCGATAACAGAGGAAGCACATTTTTTTGTGCTGCCACCTCAATTAGCACATGATCATGTGGCAGGCGACACATTGCTTCTTCAATATCTTGACAACTTGACTGCTGACATTTAGGAACTGTATCAACAGTGGACTAATGAAATAAATACCAAAAGATAGTTTTTGAATGGTATTTGTGTGCATTAGTGAAGCAGCACCAGAGTCCTGCTGCCAGGCCCTTGTTGTCTTGGTTACACACACACACACACACACACACACACACACACACACACACACACACACACACACACACACACACACAGTGTTAGAAAAATAAGGGTGCTGGGCTCTCTCAAAACCAATCAGGGCACCCTTATAAGTCACAAGTCAATGTTTAGTCAATTTGAACTCTAGACACACACACACACACACACACACTAACACTAGACTGGTGTTATTTCCCCCTAAGTTTGGTGAAGGTGTCTGCATTGCTAAAGCCTTCCACCTGCAGCTATTGATGTTGTGTTGTAGAGGAGCTAATGTCTCACTCCTACCTGGGTGCCAGCTAGGTAGACAGGTATTCAGGTGTTGCCTTCAACATACACATCTCTCTTTCACTGTGTGCCACCTCGCCGCCAAAGAAGAGGCGACTCTGGGATGCTGGCCTTCTAGGCAGAGTTGCAAAGAAAACGCCATCTCTTAACATAATCACTAGTTAACTACACAAAAGAACACAGACACTGGACAGAGGAACACTGCTTAGAAGGCCAGCATCCCGGAGTTGCCTCTTCACTGTTGACGTTGAGACTGGTGTTTTGCGGGTACTATTTAATGAAGCTGCCAGTTGAGGACTTGTGAGGCGTCTTGTTTCTCAAACTAGACACTGTATTTTTCCTGTTGCTCAGTTGTGCACCGGGGCCTCCGACTCCTGTTTCTATTCTGGTTAGAGCCAGTTTGCTCTGTTCTGTGAAGGTGGTAGTACACAGCGTTGTACGAGATCTTCAGTTTCTTTGCAATTTCTCGCATGGAATAGTATTAATTTCTCAGAACAAGAATAGACTGACGAGTTTCAGAAGAAAGGTCTTTGTTTCTGGCCACTTTGAGCCTGTAATCGAACCCACAAATGCTGATGCTCCAGATACTCAACTAGTCTAAAGAAGGCCGGTTTTATTGCTTCTTTAATCAGAACAACCGTTTTCAACTGTGCTAACATAATTGCAAAAGGGTTTTGTAATGATCAATTAGCCTTTTAAAATGATAAACTTGGATTAGCTAACACAATGTGCCATTGGAACACAGGAGTGATGGTTGCTGATAATGGGCCTCTGTACGCCTATGTAGATATTCCATAAAAAATATGCCGTTTCCAGCTACAATAGTCATTTACAACATTAACAATGTCTACAGTGTAATTCTGATCAATTTGATGTTATTTTAATGGACAAAAAAATTGCTTTTCTTTCAAAAACAAGGACATTTCTAAGTGACCCCAAACTTTTGAACGGTAGTGTAGATATTTTTATGGCCCACTAGACACCTGTCTTCTTTGCGCCCATCTTACTAAACTAATTGATTGTGGAGGTTCGGGGATGGCACAGTCCAAGAAGGGGCATGTGGCTGCACGATGCACTTCTCTCTCCAGAATGCGGGCTCTCCCGCCAATTTGTGCACATTCATTGTTTCATATCTTCATTGTTTGAATTATTTGCGTTTGATTGCTCGTCTATCCATTCCCCATTGCATGTAGTACATTTTAGAGGTCAACCGATTAATCGGAATGGACGATTAATTAGGGACGATTTCAAGTTTTCACAACAATCGGTAATCGGCATTTTTGGACACCGATCATGGCCGATTACATTGCACTCCACGAGGAGACTGCGTGGCAGGCTGACTACCTGTTGTGCGAGTGCAGCAAGGAGCCAAGGTAAGGTGCAAGATAGCATTAAACGTATCTTATAAAAAACAATCAATCTTAACATAATCACTAGTTAACTACACATGGTTGATGATATTACTTGTTTATCTAGCTTGTCCTGCGTTGCATATAGTTGATGCGGTGCCTGTTAATTTATAATTGAATCATAGCCTACTTCTCCAAACGGTTATTTAACAAGGTTATTTAACAAGCGCATTCACGAAAAAAGCACTGTCGTTGCACCAATGTGTACCTAACCATAAACATCAACGCCTTTCTTAAAATCAATACACAAGTATATATTTTTAAACCTGCATATTTAGTTAATATTTCCTGCAAACATTAATTTCTTTTAACTAGGGAAATTGTGTCACTTCTCTTGCGTTCTGTGCAACAGAGTCAGGGTATATGCAGCAGTTTGGGCCGCCTGGCTCGTTGCGAACTGTGTGAAGACTATTTGTTCCTAACAAAGACAGCCAACTTCGCCAAACGGGAGATGATTTAACAAAAGCGCATTTGCGGAAAAAAGCAACAACAAAATAAGATCCCGTTAACGGGATCGACTTGACAACAGCCAGTGAAAGTGCAGGGCGCCAAATTCAAACAGAAATCTCATAATTAAAATTCCTCAAACATACAAGTATTTTACACCATTTTAAAGATAAACTTGTTGTAAATCCAGCCACAGTGTCCAATTTCAAAAAGGCTTTACGACGAAAGCACACCAAACGATTATGTTAGGTCAGTCCCTAGTCACAGAAAAACACAGCCTTTTTCCAGCCAAAGAGAGGAGTCACAAAAAGCAGAAATAGAGAAAATGAATCACTAACCTTTGATCTTCATCAGATGACACTCATAGGACTTCATGTTACACAATACATGTATTTTTGTTCGATAAACTTAGTTTACATTGGCGCATTATGTTCAGTAATGTTTTGCCTCCAAAACATCCGGTGATTTTGCAGAGAGCCACATCAATTTACAGAAATACTCATAATAAACATTGATAAAAGATACAAATATTATACATGGATACACTTCTCCTTAATGCAACCGCTGTGTCAGATTTCAAAAAAACTTTACGGAAAAAGCACACCATGGTATAATCTGAGTACAGCACTCAGAGCCCAAACAAGCCATACAGATATCCGCCATGTTGTGGATTCAACAGAAGTCAGAAATAGTATTATAAATATTAACTTACCTTTGATCTTCATCAGAATGCACTCCCAGGAATCCCAGTTCCACAATAAATGTTTGTTTTGTTCGATAACGTCCATAATTTATGTCCAACTACCTCCTTTTTGTTCGCGCGTTTAGTTCCAAAATCCAAATTGATGACGCGCAGGTCAGATGAAAAGTTTAAAAAAATCCATTACAGTTCGTAGAAACATGTCAAACGATGTCTAGAATCAATCTTTAGGATGTTTTTAACATAAATCTTCAATAATGTTTCAACCGGAGAATTCCTTTGTCTTCAGAAATGCGATGGAACGCAGGTCGCTCTTACCGGAGCGCGCGTGATTAACTCATGCCAGACACCTGACTCAAAGAGCTCTCCTTCCCTCATTCTTCACAGTAGAAGCATCAAACAAGGTTCTAAAGACTGTTGACATCTAGTGGAAGCCTTAGGAAGTGCAATATGACCCAAAAGACACTGTATATTGGATAGGGAAGTGGGATAGATTTCCCACTTCCTGGTTGGATTTTGTCTTGGGTTTTTGCCTGCCATATGAGTTCTGTTATACTCACAGACATCATTCAAACCGTTTTAGAAACTTCAGGAGTGTTTTCTATCCAAATCTACTAATAATATGCATATCTCAGCTTCTGGGACTGAGTAGCAGGCAGTTTACTCTGGGCACCTTATTCATCCAAGCTACTCAATACTGCCCTCAGCCATAAGAAGTTAATGGCCTAAGGCTCGTATTTCTGTGTGTTATTATATTATAATTAAGTCTATGATTTGATAGAGCAGTCTGACCGAGCGGTGGTAGGCAGCAGCAGGCTCGTAAGCATTCATTCAAACAGCACTGTTCTGCATTTGCCAGCAGCTCTTCGCTGTGCTTCAAGCATTGCGCTGTTTATGACTTCAAGCCTATCAAATCCCGAGATTAGGCTGGCAATACTAAAGTACCTATTAGAACATCCAATAGTCAAAGGTATATGAAATACAAATGGTATAGAGAGAAATAGTCCTATAATAACTACAACCTAAAACTTCTTACCTGGGAATATTGAAGACTCATGTTAAAAGGAACCACCAGCTTTCATATGTTCTGAGCAAGGAACTTAAACCTTAGCTTTTTTACATGGCACATATTACACTTTTACTTTCTTCTCCAACACTTTGTTTTTGCATTATTTAAACCAAATTGAACATGTTTCATTATTTATTTGAGGGTAAATTTATTTTATTTTTGTATTATATTAAGGTAAAATAAGTGTTCATCAGTATTGTTGTAATTGTCATTATTACAAATATATATTTAAAAATCGGACGATTTAATCAGTATCGGCTTTTTTTTGGTCCTCCAATAATCGGTATCGGTATCGGCGTTGAAAAATCATAATCGGTCGACCTCTAGTACATTTACCATTTATTTCTAATCTATAATGTTAGGTTAATGTCTTATTGCATTCAATATAATATTATTCTAGTCTTTTACCGTTCTCACTGTCGGAGTGGACAACCTATGCTACACTTGTGAGAAATACGTTTGGGTTTATATCATTCATTTTACGAGTTTTGTCAATTTAGTAATTGTCTTTATTTGGAGCGCTCCTGTCAATGTTGGGTAATCACGCGCACCAGATTACGCATAGAATTAGGCCTAGAGGCTACCTGGCCTGCGCGCAACTGTAGGCATATAAATGTGCCCATTTGGGGATCTAATTACTATGTCTGATTGGCTTAATACACCACTACTAATGAGCTGTGGAGCTTCTCAGAGTAGTGTTTTCTTCACCTCAAACAGCAAGCAAACTGTTTTGTTTGCTTGCTGTTTGAGGTGAAGAAAACACTACTTTGAGAAGCTCCACAGCTCATTAGTAGTGGTGTATTAAGCCAATCAGACATAGTAATTATCCATTGAGAATAACAGACGTTCCTCAATGTATTTGAAAAATATTTCCATCTCTCTCCCTTTTTGATAACCACTAAGCATGAACAATAGTTTGTCAAATGTTTTTGAAAAATCTTTCCATTTCTCCCTTTTTATAACCACTAAGCGTGAAAAGGGAAAAATGCCAGTGGAAACATAACTTATCCCTTGTGCAAATAGCTTACAGCTGTCTGTCCTGAGCTCACTGGTGCAGGAAACTCTGAGTGTCCAGAATATTTTATACGGTGTTGCAAGCATAAGCTTCTGGATGGACACATTAGTTGGTAGTTGATTAAATGTTTCAAGTTTGGCTGCATGGCTTCTCTGCAACAATGTGATTTATATGATATTTATTTTTATCAGGGTATTTACTACCTGCAGGCTGCAATGTTTTTATTTGTTGACTTTATAGGCTATTTTTACATAGTTGGCAATAGAATATACTTTTTAGGTTTGTCATTTACATTTGGATCGAACTTTGATTTACCACATGACAATGATTTTGAGATACGAAATGAAACTTCCACGAAAACGTGCAAATAAAAACCATAACTGGCATGCAGATTGGTAGAAAATGGTAAGATAAATTGGCATTCCACATGAGAATTTTGACTTGTAGCCTATTACCGGCAACTTCAGGAGAGTAATGGCAGAGTCTGGGAAAGCCAGTAGGAGCGGGAGGAGGATGGTCGGGACAGGGGATTTCTTTCTCCTGGTTATCTTGATCTCTGGCTCCCTCTTGAGTCATTTGTGTCATATTTCATCAGACAAGCTCAATGGATATATAGTTGATTTTATTAAAACACATAGGGTGTGTCTGTCTAAATGGACAATAGACTTAAAAATGATTACGAATCGATAGGTCGAAAGGACAGATGACTTTCGGTCGACCAAGATTTTTGTTAGTCGGGACCGTTCTAATTTGGTTAAATGGGTTCAATGACTTCATGTAAGGTTGTCCGTGTCAGTCAGCTTGATATGGTGAGTGTTGAGTAGCGTGCTGGTTAGCTTTCTGAAAGTGTGGAGGTGACTGTCTGTGATGTAGACCTAGATGTGTGGAGTGGGCTGGAGGGCTGTGTCCCAAATGGCACCCTGTCCTGGTCAGAAATGGTGCACCATATAGGGGGAAATGGTGCCATTTTGGGATGCAGCCCCGGAGGTCTCGGAAGGGCAGTAGAGCCAATCACTCTAAATGACCAGACGGACACTGCTGTCTCCAAGGGGAGCCTCAACGCACAGTCACAAGACTAAGTGTGGAAGTCCAACTATGGACTCCATCTCCAACTAGAACGTTTTGAGCTCTCGCTGAAAGTTATTCCAAAGATTTTTTATAACCTAACCAAGATAGACCACAGCCTGTCATTTTATATCTGAAATATCGGTCTCATTGTTCAATATGTGGTTGTGCTCTTGTAATTTCTCCTCTCCATCATGTCTCAAACTACTGGTCTGCGATCCAAATGCAGTCCCCAGGCAAAATGAGTTTGAGACCCCAGATCTTTTCTGATAACCCAACAGTAATCATCTGATGATGATCGTTAACCATCTATGATGTTAACGTTTCATGTTATTCAATGCTTTTTCCAGGTAAATAGTCAATACCGAGCTAATCTGTGTGATGGAGATATTAGACATGTGACATGGTACGAACAAAAGTCTTGTGATGTTTGGAGCAGCTGGGAAATTAGATTAAACTCTGACGTAAGCCTGTCCCCTCTCGCACACCTGTGTGCTGTTTCGCCCTCCCCTGCAAGACTCAACAGGAGATTCCACCAGTTTAGCCGGGCTGGGTGGGGAGGTGTGTATGTGTGTAAAACTGAACACGGTGGTACTTGAAATCCCCTCGGATCTGTTTTTACACGCTCCTCTTCTCTTCTGTGGAGGCGAGTTGACGGCCCCTCGTAAAGGTATTAGGTCAGGTCAGGACTCAGCCCCAGGAGTCTGGTAGTTACTGGATGGAAGGGAAACAGCTCTTTCTTTCTCTCGCTCTCTTACTCACTCTCTAGCTCTCTCTCTTTCTATCTCTCATTGATGGAGGGAACGTGTACAACAGTACTCACACACACAGGCAGGCGGGAAGACAGGCAGGCAGGCGGAGGAGTCCTTTTTATATACACGGCGTGTGTATACAGACGCATGCGCCCGCCAGCACGGCCACACACTCACACCAGACTAGAGCACGCCTCTTCACCTTTTACCCCAGGTCTTTTTCAGCTGTTCCTGTGAGCTTAGTGCTGGTATTGTGTGCGTGTTTGCATGCATGCATGCTGTGTAAAGACCACAGTAGCACTCTTGGTAGTCTGTACCTGCTCCCCGGAATGTCCTTATTCTCTCACGCAGTCCTCCATCTCACTTCTTCTCCCTCCATATCTTTCATCGCTATTTTTGTTTCTCCCCCCTCCTTTTCTTTGAGCAGTTCTTCCTCTGTTTTTCCCACCCTCTCACCAACACAGGACTGTTTATACCCCTCCCTGACTGCCAGGGGAGGAAACAGCTTCCGCCATTCCAACAGCTGGATCAGAGGCCCTCCATTCCTCCTCCTCTGCTCTCCACACCCCAGCCAGCCAGCCGCTCCCAGTCACATCCCCCTGCCTTCACCTCTCTCTCTTTTCCTCCCCCCTCCCCTTCTTCTCTGAGGCTGGGAACCGGGGCTGTCCACGCTCCCTCCGACACCTGGTGTTTTAGTGACCCACTCCGCTCTCTACACACATCCTGCTCCACCACATGTGTTTGACAGCCCTGCAGCAACAGTCTCTGGGTGGGTGTAAATCTGTCCTCACTGGGCCTGAGTGTGTGGATGGGAGAGAGGTGTGTTCTGGGAGACTGTTCAGTCTATCAGCCAGAAGGAGAAGGGCTAGGCTGTTGGCCCTGCCTTTCCCAGGACCGGCCTCATTACTCTCATCTTGCCTCATCTTTTCCAAGTTCACTGAAGGCAACAGGTGAAAGCAATAATGTTAAAAGTAACCAATCAAGTCCTTTCATTTATCCATGATAATGAAGTAAAGAGCAAAGGAAGCTATTTTTAAACTATTGGGACACAACCTTACCTGTCACCTATCTACTGCTGACCCCATTTAGTCGATTGTTTGGTTGATAGGCTGTTGGTGGACTGAGTTTATTTTTTTATTTTTTTGTCGAGCATTGGGAAATTATATAAATGTATGGCACACAAGACACCTGTTTGACTCACGCCTTTCTGAGAGGACTAATCCATTGCAGAGGCCGCTGGGATGGCACACCAGTATCACCAGTAGTACATTTGCCGTTAATTCCCATAATTTCTAATCTTCTATGTTTGTTTGGTAAAAACCTAGGCTACACTAAACAAAAGTTTGTTTATTTAATTCCATGTATGAGTTGTAAATGTATTAATTGTCTTTTGTTTGGAGCGCTCCTGTCAATCTTGAGAAAGGAAGTGCACCTGATTACTTGAAGAAGTAGGCCTAGGTTACCTGGCCTCGCAAATGTAGTCCTACTGTATAAATGTTCCCATCTGGGGATCTGATAGTTTTTCTGATTGTCTTAACTCACCATCACTGTGGAGCTTCTCAAAATAATTTTTTCTTCGCCTCAAACACAAACTAGACATCTTTTATTTTTACGTCCATCGAGCCTTTTTCTATCATCAATCTACACATAATACCCCACAATGACAAAGCAAAAACAGGTTTTTAGAAATGTTTACAAATATGTTACAAATAAAAAACAGATATCTTATTTACATAAGTATTCAGACCATTTGCTATTGGTTTGGAAAGGCATTTGGAAAGGCACACACCTGTCTATATAAGGTCCCACCGTTGACAGTGCAAGTCAGAGCAAAAACCAAGCCATGAGGTCGAAGGAATTGTCCTTAGAGATCCGAGACAGGATTGTGTCAAGGCATAGATCAGGGGAAGGGTACCAAAACATTTCTGCAGCATTGAAGGTCTCCAAGAACACTGACTTCCATCATTCTTAAATGGAAGAAGTTTGGAACCACCAAGACTCTTCCTAGAGCTGGCCGCCCGGCCAAACTGAGCAATCAGGGGGAGAAGGGCCTTGGTCAGGGAGGTGACCAAGAACCCGATGGTCACTGTGACAGAGCTCCAGAGTTCCTCTGTGGAAATGGGATAACCTTCCAGAAGTACAACCATTTCTGCAGCAATCCACCAATCAGGCCTTTATGGTAGAGTGGCCAGACAGAAGCCACTCCTCAGTAAAAGGCACATGACAGCCCGTTTGGAGTTTGCCAAAAGGCACCTAAAGGACTCTCTAACGCTTGTCTGGAGGAAACCTGGCACCGTCCCTACGGTGAAGCATGGTGGTGGCAGCATCATGACCTGAAGATGTATATGTGCCAAGCTTGTAGTGTCATACCCAGGAAGAGTCGGGGCAGTAATCGCTGCCCAAAGTACTGTGTAAAGGGGCTGAATACTTACAATTGAAGTCGGAAGTTTACTTACACTTAGGTTAGAGTCATTAAAACTCGTTTTTCAATCACTCCATAAATTTCTTGTTAACAAACTATAGTTTTGGCAAGTCGGTTAGGACATCTACTTTGCATGTCACGTAATTTTTCCAACAATTGTTTACAGACAGATTATTTCACTTATAATTCACTCTATCACAATTCCAGTGGGTCAGAAGTTTACATACACTAAGTTGACTGTGCCTTTAAACAGCTTGGGAAATTCCATAAAATGATGTCATGGCTTTAGAAGCTTCTGACATGCTAATTGACATAATTTGAGTCAATTGGAGGTGTACCTGTGGATGTATTTCAAGGTCTACCTTCAAACTCAGTGCCTCTTTGCTTCATGTCGTGGGAAGATCAAACAAAATCAGCCAAGACCTCAGAGAAAAAATTGCAGACCTCCACAAGTCTGGTTCATCCTTGGGAACAATTTCCAAATGCCTGAAGGTACCACGTTCATCTGTACAAACAAGTACGCAAGTATAAACACCATGGGACCACACAGCCGTCATACCGCTCAGGAAGGAGACGCGTTCTGTCTCCTAGAGATGAACGTACTTTGGTGCAAAAAGTGCAAATCAATCGCAGAACAACAGCAAAAATCCTTGTGAAGATGCTGGAGGAAACCGGTACAAAAGTATCTACATCCACAGTAAAACGAGTCCTATATTGACATAAACTGAAAGGCCACTCAGCAAGAAGCCACTACTCCAAAAACCGCCATAATAATGCCAGACTACGGTTTGCAACTGCACATGGGGACAAATATCGTACTTTTTGGAGAAATAGAACTGTTTGGCCATAATGACCGTCGTTATGTTTGGAGGATAAAGGGGGAGGCTTGGAAGCCGAAGAACACCATCCCAATCGTTAAGCACGGGGGTGGCAGCATCATGTTGTGGGGGTGCTTTGCTGCAGGAGGGACTGGTGCACTTCACAAAATAGATGGCATCATGAGAGAGGAAAATTGTGGATATGTTGAAGCAACATCTCAAGACATCAGTCAGGAAGTTAAAACTTGGTCGGAAATGGAAAATGTTGCAAACTTCCAAAGTTGTGGCAAATTGGCTTAATTAAGGACAACAAAGTCAAGGTATTGGAGTGGCCATCACAAAGCCCTGACCTCAATCCTATAGAAAATTTGTGGCAGAACTGAAAAAGCGTGTGCGAGCAAGGAGGCCTACAAACCTGACTTGGTTACACCAGCTCTGTCAGGAGGAATGGGCCAAAATTCACCCAACTTATTGTGGGAAGCTTGTGGAAGGCTACCCGAAACGTTTGAATCAAGTTAAACAATTTAAAGGCATTGCTACCAAATACTAATTGAGTGTATGTAAACTTCTGACCCACTGGGAATGTGATGAAAGAAATAAAAGCTGAAATAAATCATTCTCTCTTCTATTATTCTGACATTTCACATTCTTAAAATAGTGGTGATCCTAACTGACTTAAGACAGGGAATTTTTACTAGGATTAAATGTCACGAATTGTGAAAAACTGAGTTTAAATGTATTTGGCTAAGGTGTATGTAAACTTCTGACTTCAACTGTATGTAAATGTGATATTTCAGTTTTATTTTGTATCAATTTGCTAAAATGTCAAAACCAGTTTGAAAAAAAAAAAACTTTGTCATAATGGGGTATTGTGTGTAGATTGATGAGGGGGGGAAAGCAATTTAATACATTTAGAATAAGGCTGTAATGTATCAAAATGTGGAAAAAGTCAAGGAGTCTAAATTCTTTCCGAATGATACTGTAGTTTTTCATTTGTTTATAAGCACACAATGACTAGAGACCGGAGCCTTGTGAGTCACTCACTGGGGCGCAGCATGCACCAGGTGATCTAGTCACAGTATGGAATTCACAACTAAATGTTTTCCAGCTAGAAATCTTAACTAATAAGTTAACTGTATAAAATGTGCTAAATGCTCTGCAGTTGTGCATTTGCTTTGCTAATTTAGTAGCTGTGTAGCTAAGTGGTTAGCTTCTTTCAAAATCAAGCTTTGCTTGGTAACAGCAGAGAATCCCCCTTGGATCAAGAGCCTTGCTGTCTATTTGAGTGAGCAGCAAACTGTGTAGCATTTTGTAGTTACTTGTATAATTCATGAGCTGGGGATGTCTGTCCTGCAAATAAATAGTTTAGGCTAGAGACTGTATAACATTTTTGCAATGCGCTACATTTTACATGTACTTGTTAGCATTGCTAACCTTTTGGATTACAGAGGCAGTGGGCATTGGAAATAGCGCCCACCTTGTGTTCTGTGCTGGTATTATGAATATCCTGGGATGGCACATGGTCGGTATGACCGTATGACAATCTGGACCCGCCCAAGCCCAGTTTATAGAGGAATAGGATGCCATTTGAGACAATCTACAGGCTTAGAGCGCAATCAATCAATCAATCAATCAATCAAATGTATTTATGAAGCCCTTTTTTACATCAGCCGATGTCACAAAGTGTTATATAGAAACCCAGCCTAAAACCCCAAACAGCAGGCAATGCAGGTGTAGAAGCACGGTGGCTAGGAAAAACTCCCTAGAAAGGCAGTAACCTAGGAAGAAACCTAGAGAGGAACCAGGCTCTGAGGGGTGGCCAGTCCTCTTCTGACTGTACCGGGTGGAGATTATAACAGAACATGTCCAAGATGTTCAAACGTTCATAGATCAGTGGTTATAGAGGGTGCCACAGGTCAGCACCTCAGGAGTAAATGTCAGTTGGCTTTTCATAGCCAATCATTCAGAGTTAGAGACAGCAGGTGCGGTAGAGAGAGAGAGTCGAAAACAGCAGGTCCGGGACAAGGTAGCACGTCCGGTGAACAGGTCAGGGTTCAATAGCCGCAGGCAGAACAGTTGAAACTGCAGCAGCACGACCAGGTAGACTGGGGACAGCAAGGAGTCATCAGGCCAGTTAGTCCTGTGGCTCAGGGAGAGGGGAGGGAGGGAGGGAGAGGGAACACACAAAAGACAGGAGAAATACTCCAGATATAACAGACTGACAAACTATTGCAGCCTAATGACTGGAGGCTGAGACAGGTGTCGGGAGACACTGTGGCCCCGTCTGACTATACCCCCAGAATATAGCCCCACCCACTTTGCCAAGGCACAGCCCCCACACCACTAGAGGGATATCTTCAACCACCAACCTACTACCCTAAGACAAGGCCGAGTATAGCCCATGAAGACCTTCCCCACGGCACGAACCCGAGGGGGGTGCCAACCCAGACAGGAAGATCACGTCAGTGACTCAACACACTCAAGTGAAGCACCGCTCCTAGGGACGGCATGGAAGAGCACCAGTAAGCCAGTGACTCGGCCCCCGTAATAGTGTTAGAGGCAGAGAATCTCAGTGGAGAGAGGGGAACCGGCCAGGCAGAGACAGCAAGGGCGGTTCATCGCTCTAGTGCCTTTCCGTTCATCTTCACACCCCTGAGCCAGACTACACTCAATCATAGGACCTACTGAAGAGTTTAGTCTTCAATAAAGTCTTAAGGATCGAGACCGAGTCTGCATCTCTCACATGGATAGGCAGACCATTCCATAATATTGGAGCTCTATAGGAGAAAGCCCTGCCTCCAGCTGTTTGCTTAGAAATTCTAGGGACAATTAGGAGGCCTGCGTCTTGTGACCGTAGCGTATGTGTAGGTATGTACGGCAGGACCAAATCGGAATGATGGGTAGGAGCAAGCCCATGTAATACTTTGTAGGTTAGCAGTAAAACCTTGAAATCAGGCCTAACCTTAACAGGAAGCCAGTGTAGAGAAGCTAGCACTGGTGTACCATTACTGTTCACACACTAGGCTCCTGCTAGCTGTCCATCGCTCAGATAAGAGCACTCAACCTGGATGAGGTGTTAGGAAAACCATACACTTCCTCCCTCATATTGTGAAAATAGAGCAAGGCTGTTTTAAGAGCTCTCTCTTGGTCTCTTCTGTTTCTCCGGTCAGGTTAAGCTCCCAGCAGGTGGGTTACCAGGGCAACTCATAGCTAAGATGTAGAATGGTTAAAGTTGGCTGGTCTTCTAATTGTGTATTAGATATTTTATCCAGACTTTTCCCCATCGCCCGCTGTCCTAGATAAAGGCACATATCAGTTTTCAGATATCGAGTTTGAATGCGCTTGCGATGACATTTCACTCTATGGTGTCATTAGGGAATTTAGTTTGTGGTTTGCTGCTCCTGCACAATGGGATGTGTGTGTGGGCTCAGCACCAGCTAGAGGCCCGTATTTACCTGAGGGTGTTTAAGTGTTGGGTGTTCTTCTGGAGGGCTGATGTGCAGAGTATGATGTGTAGGTCGGCATCGGCCGTGCAATCTCTGTGGTTTTTGAGGTTGTTTGGGATCAGCGCTGTGCCTAATGGGATGTAGTGACATGCAGGCCTTAGGGTATGTCCCGCGTCGGACCGCCAGATTCATCCTTGTCTGATAGAAGCCATGGAGACTGAGACGGGTGGGGCTAATGACAACGACTTCATTCTAAACACTCTGTCATCCCGAGGCCGACGTTACCCCGGAAAATTGATTGGCTACTTAACTGGCTCTCTGTGGTTTACCATGATTTACAACCCCCCCCCCCCAAATCAAATTACATATACATTTTCTGAATTTACAACTTGAGTGTCTTGCACAGCTTTAACTGTATAAAGACGTCATTACTTGTAAGCGAAGTTACATTTATTTGGAAGTCGCCCCCCAATTTTTTTTTTGGTGTTGGCTCCTTTTTCGTAAGTCTCTCTGATTTAGGCCTAATCCTCTGCGTTGAACAATTCTGCTGTTTTCCTGCATGAGAGCTTTTGGAACCCAGCAGCGCTAGCTAGGATAAATCTACTTTGCAAATTAAATCTCCATATTTTCCCCCGTAACCCAATTTTACCTGTTACCCTTCAAAGCCATAGCAATGTCTGTCAATAAATCTTACCCAGGAGACTACAAAACACATCCACACCTGGCAACACATCCACATCTGGCAACACATCAACAACTGGCAACACATCCCCACCTGGAAACACATCCCCACCTGGAAACACATCCCCACCTGGCAACACATCAACACCTGGCAACACATCAACACCTGGCAACACATCAACACCTGGCAACACATCAACACCTGGCAACACATCCCCACCTTGCCAGGAGACTACACTACACAACACCTGGCGTAACGACACAGGAGACTACACAACACATCCTGCCCAGGAGACTACACAACACCTGGCGTAACTGCCCTGGAGACTACACAACAACTGGCGTAACTGCCCAGGAGACTACACAACACCTGGCGTAACTGCCCTGGAGACTACACAACACCTGGCGTAACTGCCCAGGAGACTACACAACACATCCTGCCCTGGAGACTACACAACACATCCTGCCCAGGAGACTACACAACACCTGGCGTAACTGCCCAGGAGACTACACAACACCTGGCGTAACTGCCCAGGAGACTACACAACACCTGGTGTAACTGCCCAGGAGACTACACAACACCTGGCGTAACTACCTAGGAGACTACACAACACCTGGCGTAACTACCCAGGAGACTACACAACACATCCTGCCCAGGAGACTACACAACACCTGGCGTAACTGCCCTGGAGACTACACAACAACTGGCGTAACTGCCCAGGAGACTACACAACACCTGGCGTAACTGCCCTGGAGACTACACAACACCTGGCGTAACTACCTAGGAGACTACACTACACAACACCTGGCGTAACTACCCAGGAGACTACACAACAACTGGCGTAACTGCCCAGGAGACTACACAACACCTGGCGTAACTGCCCTGGAGACTACACAACAACTGGCGTAACTGCCCAGGAGACTACACAACACCTGGCGTAACTGCCCAGGAGACTACACAACACCTGGCGTAACTGCCCAGGAGACTACACAACACCTGGCGTAACTACCTAGGAGACTACACAACAACTGGCGTAACTACCTAGGAGACTACACAACACCTGGCGTAACTACCTAGGAGACTACACAACAACTGGCGTAACTGCCCAGGAGACTACACAACACCTGGCGTAACTACCTAGGAGACTACACAACAACTGGCGTAACTGCCCTGGAGACTACACAACAACTGGCGTAACTGCCCAGGAGACTACACAACACCTGGCGTAACTGCCCAGGAGACTACACAACACCTGGCGTAACTGCCCAGGAGACTACACAACACCTGGCGTAACTACCCAGGAGACTACACAACACATCCTGCCCAGGAGACTACACAACACCTGGCGTAACTGCCCTGGAGACTACACAACACCTGGCGTAACTACCCAGGAGACTACACAACAACTGGCGTAACTACCCAGGAGACTACACAACACCTGGCGTAACTGCCCTGGAGACTACACAACAACTGGCGTAACTGCCCAGGAGACTACACAACACCTGGCGTAACTACCTAGGAGACTACACAACACCTGGCGTAACTACCCAGGAGACTACACAACACATCCTGCCCAGGAGACTACACAACACCTGGCGTAACTGCCCAGGAGACTACACAACACCTGGCGTAACTGCCCAGGAGACTACACAACACCTGGTGTAACTGCCCAGGAGACTACACAACACCTGGTGTAACTGCCCAGGAGACTACACAACACCTGGCGTAACTGCCCAGGAGACTACACAACACATCCTGCCCTGGAGACTACACAACACCTGGCGTAACTGCCCTGGAGACTACACAACACCTGGCGTAACTGCCCAGGAGACTACACAACACATCCTGCCCTGGAGACTACACAACACCTGGTGTAACTGCCCTGGAGACTACACAACACCTGGCGTAACTGCCCAGGAGACTACACAACACCTGGTGTAACTGCCCAGGAGACTACACAACACCTGGTGTAACTGCCCAGGAGACTACACAACACATCCTGCCCTGGAGACTACACAACACCTGGTGTAACTGCCCAGGAGACTACACAACACCTGGTGAAACTGCCCAGGAGACTTCACAACACCTGGTGTAACTGCCCAGGAGACTACACAACACCTGGTGTAACTGCCCAGGAGACTACACAACACCTGGTGTAACTGCCCAGGAGACTACACAACACATCCTGCCCTGGAGACTACACAACACCTGGTGTAACTGCCCAGGAGACTACACAACACCTGGTGTAACTGCCCAGGAGACTACACAACACCTGGTGTAACTGCCCAGGAGACTACACAACACCTGACGCTTTCACGTGTTGTTTTCCCCACTCTGCTTTTTTTGTTTAGTCTGGCCAATGTGGTGACACCAGGTTGAACCTGTTCAGTCCCAGGGCTCGACTTCTTGGTTCTGCTCTCCTCATGCATCTGGTTTCTAGATAAGCCCTCCAGAGCCAGCTGGGATTCATGGCTTTGCCACTGACGGGCGTTTTGCCCACAAGATCCCCGCTTTCTGCATCCGCCTCCCACGGCCCTGCGTTTTTATAGCATGTTAAAATACAGATTTAGAGACAAATCCAGTGACATGGTCATGCCTCCTCTTCTGTTTTTTACTTTTAGAGATCGCTTTTCAGTTGGGACAGGATCACGCATGCAGACGTACAAAGGATCCCGTCTCGACTGTAACCTTGCCGGTGACAGAAGTTGAATGTAAAAATGTGTTTCTGAATCATGACAGTTTGGGACGGGAGCCTCGTCCTGACCAGGCGCTGAACTCAGTCCTTTCTTCACAGTTGGCTGATGGACTGGAGCACCATACAAAACAAACAGCCATTTGTCTTGGCACCAAATGTTAGACTCTGAAACTCTTCCTTTGACACTTTATAACACAGTCTCCCATTTCTAATGGCTGCCTCTCTCCTTTCACATCAAACTCCAGAGAGGAGCATCCTCAATATTAAAGAGATTAAGGTCTCTCCCTCACAGCGTGCTATACGACCCTCTCTACTCTTTCTACTCTCTTTCCATCTGTATGGAGCGGTTGTTCGACCACGGTCACACTGATTCACAGTCTAATTACAGATCAATTAAAGGCTTTTCCCTCAGTCCCTTCTGCTGTTCCTGCTCTGTCCACTGAAGGCTTTACAGCCTTACGGCGCAGATGAGTGGGCGTGAAAGAGACCTATCATTTCCTGTGGAGATCAGCCGAAAGAGGGACCTGAAATAAGGGATTTCAGAGGATTATGGGAATATTCATGACCAGATAAAGGGGAGGGCAGCTGAATGGCAGTGTCTTGGGGCTCATCTCTAAGGTAAACAGGAGCCTAAATTGAGGTTTTCGATCCCTCTGAGGCAACAGGCAACGAACGGCGACTCTGTCCACTTTGTGTGTTGCGTTGCCGCGCGTTCTGAAAGAAAAGCTGCCTTGTGAGTTTGTCCCTTGTCGTCTTGTGGGACAAACAGATGGCGGAGGAGAAATCAATCTGTTTCGCACCATCACTAACCAGAATATTAGATTTTTTAAAAATCCGCTATTCACAATCTGTGCATCCCCTCGCTTTTCCCTTCATGATGACAGGGGCATAATTTTAACGCCGTTATAAATGAATGGCATTAAATGAATGGCATAACATTTTGCCTATCAAATTCTGATCTAAATGGAGAGAGACGTGAACTGTAAAATGTACTTCAGTCAAGGTTCGTTCGTTCAACGTGTGTCGTCTCCTCCGTGGCTGACCTGATGCAGTAAGTGGTCCACATCGAGCAATTCAACCACCATTTTATTTCAGCTGGCTTTGAAATAATTGCTAGGCCTATTATCTCTAGGAGATTGGACGACTTAATGCTGATAGGGGGAATTTGCGGAATGATTGGGAAAATGGATATTATTTTCTGTAATTTGCATAAAAAGAGGACCCTGGTGCCCTGCTATCTACAGGCACAAAAGTCCACAGGGGCTGATAAACTGGAGCCGGGGCTGCATCATCGCTGGCGTAATAACCCACATTATAAATGTTTTTAAAAATTGATATCAGGTATGGAAGGCTGCTTATGTTCTGCTACTCCGTAAGGTTGGGGACACTAGTGTTCTTCGTCATTATCATGCCATGTCTTGGGTTTCTTGTCTATGGAAAATGTAAATGTACAACTTCGTTCCTTTTTATCTGAGAATTATATTCTGAATGTACAGTGCTTTGCAAAAAAAAAGTATTCACCCCCTTGGTGTTTTTCCTATTTTGTTGCATTGCAACCTGTGATTTAAATGGATTTTTATTTGGATTTCATGGAATGGACATACACAAAATAGTCAAAATTGGTGAAGTGAAATGAAGATTTTTTTTTTTTTTTTTTTTTTTTATAATCCAAAACGGAAAAGTGGTGCTCATTTGTATTCACCCCCTTTGCTATGAAGCCCCTAAATAATATCTGGTGCAACCAATTACCTTCAGAAGTCACATAATTAGTTAGATTGCACACAAGTGAACTTTATTTAACTGTCACATGATCTCAGTATATCTACACCTGTTCTGAAAGGCCCCAGAGTCTGCAACACCACTAAGCAAGCGGCACCAAGAAGACCAATGAGCTCTCCAAACAGGTCAGGGACAAAGTTGTGGAGAAGTACAGATCAGGGTTGGGTTATAAAAAAAGATCCTAAACTTTGAACATCCCACAGAGCACCATTTAAATCCATGGAAAGAATATGGCACCGCAACAAACCTGCCAAGAGATGGCCACCCACCAAAACTCACGGACCAGGCAAGGAGGGCATTAATCAGAGAGGCAACAAAGAGACCAAAGATAAACCTGAAGGAACTGCAAAGCTCCACAGTGGAGATGGGAGTATCTGTCCATAGGACCACTTTAAGCCGTACACTCCACAGAGCTGGGCTTTACCGAAGAGTGTCCAGAAAAAAAGCCATTGCTTAAAGAAAAAAATAATCAAACACGTTTGGTGTTCGCCAAAAGGCATGTGGGAGGCTCCCCAAACAAATGGAAGAAGCTACTCTGTTCAGATGAGACTAAAATTGAGCTTTTTGGCCATCAAGGAAAATGCTACAGTTGAAGTCTAGCCAAGGCTAGCTTTTTCAAGCAGAAATTTGCTTCCTGCAACACAAACTCAAAAAAGTTCTAGGACACTGTAAAGTCCATGGAGAATAAGAACATCTCCTCCCAGCTGCCCACTGCACTGAAGATAGGAAACACTGTCACCACCGATAAATCCACTATAATTGAGAATTTCAATAAGCAATTTTCTACGGCTGGCCATGCTTTCCACCTGGCTACCCCTACCCCGGTCAACAGCACTGCACCCCCCACAGCTACTCGCCCAAGCCTTCCCCTTTTCTCCTTCTCCCAAATCCAGTCAGCTGATGTTCTGAAAGAGCTGCAAAATCTGGACCCCTACAAATCAGCCGGGCTAGACAATCTGGACCCTTTCTTTCAAAAATTATCTTCTCTTTCGTGTCGTCTGATATTCCCAAAGATTGGAAAGCAGCTGCGGTCATCCCCCTCTTCAAAGGGGGGGACACTCTAGACCCAAACTGCTATAGACCTATATCTATCCTACCCTGCCTTTCTAAGGTCTTCGAAAGCCAAGTCAACAAACAGATTACCGACCATTTCGAATCCCACCATAGCTTCTCCGCTATGCAATCTGGTTTCAGAGCTGGTCATGGGTGCACCTCAGCCACGCTCAATGTCCTAAATGATATCTTAACCGCCATCGATAAGAAACAATACTGTGCCGCCGTATTCATTGACCTGGCCAAGGCTTTCGACTCTGTCAATCACCACATCCTCATCGGCAGACTCGATAGCCTTGGTTTCTCAAATGATTGCCTCGCCTGGTTCACCTACTACTTCTCTGATAGAGTTCAGTGTGTCAAATCGGAGGGTCTGTTGTCCGGGCCTCTGGCAGTCTCTATGGGGGTGCCACAGGGTTCAATTCTTGGACCGACTCTCTTCTCTGTATACATCAATGATGTCGCTCTTGCTGCTGGTGAGTCTCCGATCCACCTCTACGCAGACGACACCATTCTGTATACTTCTGGCCCTTCTTTGGACACTGTGTTAACAACCCTCCAGGCGAGCTTCAATGCCATACAACTCTCCTTCCGTGGCCTCCAATTGCTCTTAAATACATGTAAAACTAAATGCATGTTCTTCAACCAATCGCTGCCTGCACCTGCCCGCCTGTCCAACATCACTACTCTGGACGGCTCTGACTTAGAATATGTGCACAACTACAAATACCTAGGTGTCTGATTAGACTGTAAACTCTCCTTCCAGACTCACATCAAACATCTCCAATCCAAAGTTAAATCTAGAATTGGCTTCCTATTCCGCAACAAAGCATTCTTCACTCATGCTGCCAAACATACCCTTGTAAAACTGACCATCCTACCAATCCTCGACTTCGGTGATGTCATTTACAAAATAGCCTTCAATACCCTACTCAATACATTAGATGCAGTCTATCACAGTGCCATCCATTTTGTCACCAAAGCCCCATATACTACCCACCACTGCGACCTGTACGCTCTCGTTGGCTGGCCCTCGCTTCATACTCGTCGCCAAACCCACTGGCTCCAAGTCATCTACAAGACCCTGCTAGGTAAAGTCCCCCCTTATCTCAGCTCGCTGGTCACCATAGCAGCACCCACCTGTAGCACGCGCTCCAGCAGGTATATCTCTCTGGTCACCCCCAAAACCAATTCTTCCTTTGGCCGCCTCTCCTTCCAGTTCTCTGCTGCCAATGACTGGAACGAACTACAAAAATCTCTGAAACTGGAAACACTTATCTCCCTCACTAGCTTTAAGCACCAGCTGTCAGAGCAGCTCACAGATTACTGCATGTACATAGCCCATCTATAATTTAGCCCAAACAACTACCTCTCCCCCTACTGTATTTATTTATTTATTTAGCTCCTTTGCACCCCAGTATTTCTATCTCTACTTTGCACATTCTTCCACTGCAAATCTACCATTCCAGTGTTTTACTTGCTATATTGTATTTACTTCGCCACCATGGCCTTTTTTTTGCCTTTACCTCCCTTATCTCACCTCACTTGCTCACATTGTATATAGACTTATTTTTCTACTGTATTATTGACTGTATGTTTGTTTTACTCCATGTTTAACTCTGTGTTGTTGTATGTGTCGAACTGCTTTGCTTTATCTTGGCCAGGTCGCAATTGTAAATGAGAACTTGTTCTCAACTAGCCTACCTGGTTAAATAAAGGTGAAATAAAAGTCGGAAGTTTACATACACCTTAGCCAAATACATTTAAACTCAGTTTTTCACAATTCCTGACATTTAATCCTAGTAAAAATCGCCTTTTAGGTCAGTTAGGATCACCACTTTATTGTAAGAATGTGACGTTTCAGAATAATTGTTGAGTGATTTATTTCAGCTTTTATTTCTTTCATCATATTCCCAGTGGGTCATAAGTTTACATACATGGGCTTTAAATTGTTTAACTTGGGTCAAATGTTTTGGCTAGCCTTCCACAAGCTTTCCACAATAAGTTGGATGAATTTTGGCCCATTCCTCCTGACAGAGCTTGTGTAACTGAGTCAGGTTTGTAGGCCTCCTTGCTCGCACACACTTTTTCAGTTCTGCCCACAAATGTTCTATAGGATTGAGGTCAGGGCTTTGTGATGGCCACTCCAATACCTTGACTTTGTTGTCCTTAAGCCATTTTGCCACCACTTTGGAAGTATGCTTGGGGTCATTGTCCATTTGGAAGACCAATTTGAGACCAAGCTTTAACTTCCTGATTGATGTCTTGAGATGTTGCTTCAATATATCCACATAATTTTCCTTCCTCATGGTGCCATCTATTTTGTGAATTGCACCAGTTCCTCCTGCAGCAAAGCACCCCCACAACATGATGCTGCCACCCCCGTGGTTCACGGTTGGGATGGTGTTCTTCGGCTTGCAAGCCTCCACCTTTTTCCTCCAAACATAATGATGGTCATTATGGCCAAACAGTTCTATTTTTGTTTCATCAGACCAGAGGACATTATTCCAAAAAGTATGATATTTGTCCCCATGTGCATTTGCAAACCGTAGTCTGGCTTTATTATGGCGGTTTTGGAGCAGTGGCTTCTTCCTTGCTGAGCAGCCTTTCAGGTTATGTTTATATAGGACTCGTTTTACTGTGGATATAGATACTTTTGTACCTGTTTTCTCCAGCATCTTCACAACGTCCGTTGCTGCTGTTCTGGGATTGATTTGCACTTTTCGCAGCAAAGTACGTTGAGCTTTAGGAGACAGAATGCATCTCCTTCCTGAGCGGTATGACGGCTGCGTGGTCCCATTGTGTTTATACTTGCGTACTATTGTTTGTACAGATGAAGGTGGTACCTTCAGGTGTTTTGGAAATTGCACCCAAGGATGAACCAGACTTGTGGAGGTCTACAAAAACAATTTCTGAGGTCTTGATGGATTTCTTTTGATTTCCCCATGATGTCAAACAGAGGCACTGCGTTTGAAGGTAGGCCTTGAAATACATCCACAGGTACACCTCCAATTGACTCAAATTATGTCATTTAGCCTATCAGAAGCTTCTAAAGCCATGACATAATTTTATGGAATTTTCCAAGCTGTTTAAAGGCACAGTCAACTTAGTGTATGTAAACTTCTGACCCACTGGAATTGTGATACAGTGAATTATAAATGAAATAATCTGTCTGTAAACAGTTGTTGATGTGCCAAGCTAATAGAGACATACCCCAAGAGACTTGCAGCTGTAATTGCTGCAAAAGGTGGCTCTTCAAGGTATTGACTTTGGGGGGATGAATAGTTATGCACGTTTGTTTGTTTTTTTTGTCTTATTTCTTGTTTGTTTCACAATAAAAAAGATTTTGCATCTTCAAAGTGGTAGGCATGTTGTGTAAATTCAATGATACAAACCCCCCAAAAATCAATTTTAATTCCAGGTTGTAAGGCAACAAAATACGAAAAATGTCAAGGGGGGTGAAAACTTTCGCAAGCCACTGTACATCAATCAGGGTTTAGACCAGGGTGCAGTACTGTTACTGTAACCACAATAGTTGTAAATGATATTGTCAATGCTTTAGATGCCTAATTGAATTGTGCTGTCTCGTTTGTTGACTTGTCAAAGGCTTTTGACACCGTTGATCATTCTGTTTTATTGAGTAAGTTGTCCTCAGTAGGCCTGAGCACTGATGCCTGTATGTGGTTTCAGAACTATCTCTGTAATATAACTCAGGCTATTGTGACAGAGGGGGGTCAAATCTGAATTCCTTGATGTGCATAAAGGGATACCCCAGGGTTCGATTCAGGGGCCACTATTGTTTACGCTGTATATAAATAACATTGGAAATACTGTGATTTAAAAAAATATATATATATTTTTTTTTTATATAAATCTTTATGCTGATCAAACAGTGTTGTACTCTGTTGCACCATTTTTAGAACAAGCCTTTTCACATTTGCAGTGTGATTTCCATGCGCTGCAGAAGTCACACTTGGATCTTTAGTCAGTTCTTAATGCAAACAAAATACATGCGATTTTCTAGGTCCCATAACTTAGACATATTTGACCTTTTAAATTACTTGCCTGAACGGAACACATTGAATGAGTTACCTCTTCTAAATATCTTGGTATGTGGCTAGATTATATATTGGGGTTTAAAACGCACATTTCTGAGCTGGTAAGGAAATTGAAGATCAAAATGTGATTTGTTTAACTGTTGTTTTGCTAATAAAAAGGAAGTTGTCCAGGCCACTTTTATGTCTGTTTTAGATTCCTGGGATATTATCTATATGAATGCAGCAGCTTCCACACTTAAACCACTAGATGCTCTTTTCCCTTGTGCCCTTGGATTCATTACTGGTGATCGTTTTAGAACTCACCATTGTGTATTGTATCAAAAAGTGGGTTGGGCCTCTCTATCTAAGAAGAGAGCAGCATTCTCTTTGGTTTATTTACAAAGCACTCCTGCAGAGACTTCCAATGTATCTGACAACACTGGTCAAGGTCACAACAATAGCGTACGGTACAAGAGCACAACATTGTATAGTGCTAGAGGTTCCAAGGTTTTTATGCTCCATAGATGTGAAATGTGTTGCGGGGGAAGCTCAGGCTTGAATAGCTGTTGCCCTTTTGGGAATTTATAACATTAGTGGGGAATCCTCTAAGTGAAGATTGGGTTTGTTTTGTAATTGAGTATTTTATTGTGTTTGTATGCGGGGCTGATTTTGAAAAGACTTAAAATAAAGGTTCATAAATAAAGAAATGAACTGTACACGGTAGCTCTTTTATAAGTGGCACATCTAGACTCCGCTGAGCTTTGAAGGTGAGCCAGGGCTTTTCCCTGGCTTGTTTTGATGTGACAGAGATGTTCCTCCCTCCCTCCTTCATGGGTCTGGGACAGGTAGATGTTGCTATTGACTCCATTTGAGTTCTGTTTTGCGGTCGGTGCCCGACCCACTCTCCTTCCCCCCGTATGTGTGTTCCTTAACTTCTTTTGAGCCCTTGTGGTTTGGTAGAGAGTTCTAGAGTGGGGCTACAGCCGGGTTAGGTTTCAGCCCCAATGCACCTGCCGTGATGGTGGAACCGTGTCACCGTGCCCTCTTTCCCAGCCCTAATGCCACCATTATGTGTTGGAATCTCCCCATGTGCCTCTGTGTTAAAGTATCAAAGGCTGGGGAATTTATTTGTGTGTGTGTGTGTGTGTGTGTGTGTGTGTGTGTGTGTGTGTGTGTGTGTGTGTGTGTGTGTGTGTGTGTGTGTGTGTGTGTGTGTGTGTGTAGATAGAGGGAGGGGGGAAAGGTGTTTTTCTACCACTCATCTGCTGTTTTTCATGGCTTAGATGTGTGTGTTGGTCATAGTGATTTCTCAGCACTTTTAGTGTCATATTTCAGGACTCTGAGGTGTGTGTGTACTTAAAGACTGCCGTGTGACTCATCCGTCAGAAAGGCATACACCCGTGCCCCCCACCAAAGGGTCTTGCACCAGCCCCTCTAAATGCAGCTCCCACCGTCGTGTTGACCTGAAATGGACACTTAAAGGAGTACTTCACTTTTTTACAGCTTGATGTGTTAGATGATTCCTCACAAAAAAAATTGTTGTTAACATGCTCACATGCCTCTATGACTTCCATTGATTGTTAGCTTGTGGTGGCTAAGATTAGCTGAAGGGGCTGTTTTTACAGATCTGAACCATGGATTACAGTTCCTCTTGGCCCACGGACTACTTTCAGGGTGAAGAACCATCTAACGTCAAGCTGTAAAATAGTGAACTACTCCTTTTAAAACACTGTTGGTCTGCTAAACCGCTATGATTTATCGAGCCGTAGAAATCAAGGAGTCTTCTGGTTTTGAAGCTTTCAGACCTTTGTGTCTTAAGTTTTTTTGTTTGTTGTCAAAAGCATTTGAAGATACTCTTCTGATAGTATCTCGCCTCGGAGTTTTGTTTGAGTTTGTGCTTGTGGCAGGTCCAGTTGGATTAGTCTACTGGAATAGAGTGAGACGGGGCAGCTGGCACTGCTAGTCCCCTATAGGCCTTTTTTTTTCTCATTTGCTAAGACTTACTCTTGCCATTTGTTTATTCAGCGATTAAAGACTCTTTGTAACTGCAGCCCATCGTGTGACAGTACATGTTGTACGGACGGATTTCTCCTCAAAACACCATCTCGGACAAAAGGACCCCAACGGCGGGACGCGGTGACTCAACTTTTCTTCAGTGTATTTTCCCTTTCGTGTGGAATAATGTTATGGTATCTCCCATCCATTAGCTAGACATGTGCCTGGAGGGACATACCATGTCATGGTTTTGGAGGGGGGGAATCTTAGGTGTGGTTGTGTGAGGTGTGGTATGGTCAACATCTCCCCTCTTCAATAGAATATTTCACTTAAGTGGTCATTTTATTTAGGTTTGAGGGATGTCAGTGGGGACTGTCTGCTGATTGGTTGACACAAGAGGTGGCAGAACAATGGCCTGTGACACGTCTGTTATTCTGCTAGTGAATACATGCAGAATGTCAGGTCATTGGTTTCACACTCGTTCTAAGAAAGTATGTCACAGGATATTTCTTGTGTGTATATATATGGTACTGGTGTTGCTGGTAGTTGGAAGGCCACGGTCACAACAGGAGGACTTAGGGTCTGAGAAACCTCAAGTCGTCTTGGGTCTCGCAGGTGGAAACACAATAGAATAGGCCTGTTTAGCCATCTCAACCAACTTGCATGACAACAGTGGTTTCCTGGGTTCTACTGTATCAATTGAGGCATCTTGGATGCTCTCCATATCTACTGTTTTTGTTTTGCAAAGACTCAACTAACCCATCCTCTCTTTCCTCCTCTGCAGAGAAGGTCCGTGAGATTCAGGAGAAACTTGAAGCCTTCATAGAAGCTCTTCACGAGGAGAAGTAGAGCACCAGGTATCTGCCTGTCAAGCATCTCACATGCTACAGTACATAGACTATTAGGGAGCAGTGTTGTACACAAATGTCCCTAATATAAATATATATGTGTAAGCATTTCACTGTGTATACCTGTTGTATTCGGCACATCCCACAAATATGATATGATTACAATTTGATTTGAATACGTATACGTATACGTATATACACATACATATACACTACCTTTTCAGCTGTTTCCAGATACAATGGTCATTTACAACATTAACAATGTATTTCTGAACAATTTGATGTTATTTTAATGGACAAAAAATATATATTTTCTTTCAAAAACAAGGACATTTCTAAGTCACCCCAAACTTGTGTGTGTGTGATATACAGTAATTAATCTCACCATTTCTACTTGGCAGAAACCAATGGATCACAGAAGCATTGCACTGATCAAAGAAGACTAATTCCTCCCTCTGTAAATGACTGAACCCCCCAGTGACGCCCAACTGTTGCTCTTAGTTTTTTTTTCTGCGAGTGGAGTTTATCAGATGGAGCCCTTAACACTAACACTGAGGAGGATCAGGTTATCAGTGTGGCTGAGCAGATAGCACTTCCTCCGCTCAGAGTGGGCACCATGCTTTAAAGGCCCATGATGAGTTCACCAGACATGTCCTCTTCACACAGGAATCCAACAACTGTCTCCGGGCTTTTTTGCTCTGCATTTTTGGCAGAGAAGACGAAGAGAGAAGGGGGAGGACAAGATTGAAGTTACACACCTCGTGACTGACTGACGGATCGACCTCTCATGTCGTCTTCCTCTCTCTCTCTCATTGCTCCCTCGTTTCTCATAAATGAGGAGGTTGTGAAGGTTTTCTCTCTCACTGCCAACTTCCTTTCCTTTGTTTGGGAATGTCTTTAATCGGCTTGAGCACCTGTCAGAAGTTGTCCCAAATTGCACTGGTCAAAAGTAGTGCACTGTAGAGGGAGTAGGATGCCATTTGGGACGCAACCAGAATGTCTGCTGGTGATCGGGTGAGTCAGACGTGGTGTGTGATGGAAGGGTGATGGGAACCACCCTCCTCTCTGTAGATTGACTAGCTGTAAATGAACGCCTGTTGGGCTGAAGCCATTCTCCTGCCTATTGTTAGCACTCGTTCCACTTGGGACTTAATGTGAATTCACTTCAGTTATCCCAGCGGCTAGCTTTAACCCAGCTCTACACGTGCATCACTAACCGTATAGGTACAAGCCTCAGTTATTAACCCTCACTTGCACAACAGTCAAGCTCCATCCTCCTAAAACTAGAATATATGAACAGTGGATAGAATATTCCACACTAGTTGTAACAAATATAATATAGATTGGCTTTCTTATTTCAGGGAAGCAGACTTAATTTGAGAGTTATGTCTGCTATTGATAGGCAGCGCGCAATGCCCCACTATGCACCACTCTCTCTGACCTACTGTGTGTGCACCTCATCACAAGGGTTTATATGATGGCATTTAATTTCACTGTTGGACGAAACGGCCTCTACTATCTTTGTTCTGGGTGAAGATCCAGTGTTGGACTAGAATCTAGTTCAACCTGCAGTGGATGGAACCACATTGTCCAATCACGTTGGAGGAAAGATGCTAGTGACCTCGTTGTATTCCAACGTGGTGACAGCTGCACAGGCATCTTTGGGTTCTTGGTACATTCATTCCTTTCACTTTTTCTGCTTCTTCATGCTCTCCTGCCTCTGGGCAGGTCACACTGTCTGACTTGCTGGTCTCTACTGGTCTCTCCTGAGGGACCTTTTTCTCTCTCTGCTCTACTCCATCCATCCTTGTTTTCTTTATTCTTGATCCTCTCTCTTGCTCTTCTCTCAAGCCCTCTATCTTCTATCCTCTCTGTCTCCTATTTCACCCCCCCACTCTTTGTTCCCGGCTCTAAAGAGTGGAATGAAACGGTGACTGTTATACTTAACCCCGGTCCTTCATGTGTATATGGGTTAATACCGTACATCGTGTACATGTAAAGTTAATACCAATCATGAATCTGTTATTGCTTATGGGAGGAATGTCAGAGTGTGATGCTCTTGTAACAAGATATCCATCGGATGGTTCAACACCTACAGTTCTCTTTGATGTTATAGAATGTAATGTTTGCATGGTATACCCCATCAGATGTGCTTTATTTATTACAAATTTGATTGTTTAAGAAAGTGAAAATAAAATTGATGTTAATAAAAATGTAATTTTCCTAGAAGTTGTTTCCGTGTTATGTCGATGACGTTTGTCTTTTAAAATGTTTTTTATTTGATCTTTATTTAACCAGGTAGGCCAGTTGAGAACAAGTTCTCATTTAAAACTGCGACCTGGCTAAGATAAAGCAAAGCAGTGCGACTAAAACAACACGGAGTTACACATGGGATAAACAAACGTACAGTCAATAACACAATAGAAAAATCTGGAGGTAAGGAGGTAAGGAAATAAATAGGCCAATAGTGGCGAAGTAATTACAATTTAGCAATTAACACGAGTTAATTAACACTGATATATGTGCAGATGAGGATGTGCAAGTAGAAATACCGGTGTGCAAAAGAGCAGGAAAAAAATATGAGGTTGTTTGGATGGGCTATTTACAGATGGGCTGTGTACAGCTGCAGCGATCAGTAGGCTGCTCTGACAACTGATGTTTAAAGTTAGTGAGGGAGACATAAGTCTCCAACTAGAGCGATTTTTGCAATTCGTTCCAGTCATTGGCAGCAGAGAACTGGAACGAAAGGCGGCCAAAGCAGGTGTTGGCTTTGGGGATGACCAGTGAAATATACCTGCTGGAGCGCGTGCTACGGGTGGGTGTTGCTATGGTGACCAGTGAGCTGAGATAAGGCGACGCTTTACCTAGCACAGACTACCTTTTGTTACCACAGTCTTGTAGAAGTGTGAAAGACTAAACAGACTGTTGCTGACGAACGGTTAAATGCAACGGGTGGTCGTTCTATAGCCTCTGACCACAGAACAACGGCAGTCATTTTCTGTTAATCTCCCGGCGATTCTGCATGTTGAATTGCCACCGTTTATCAAAAACAAGCAGGTGATCTACTGTGCATGGCCGTTGTTCGTGTTGGTCTGTCTTGTACTTTATTATTTTTTATTTTTTTTGCATTCTCCTCACCCATACTAATCCTCATACAGTTGTGTAATTCCTCCGTCAGGTTTGTTCCTTATTCCAAGACGATGAATAATGTATAACTTCAGTAAAAACATTTTTTTTTTTTTAAAGATTGTCGCTTTTGGAGAGTAAATTAGTACCTTTCCTTAAATGTCCACACCATTTGCTTACAGTATCTGCCTCTCTTTAGAGATGTGTTTAGTGTGTGTTTGTTGCTCAAGCCTATATTGTCCTGAAACTACAGTACTCCAGGGTATCAAAATAAAAGTTTCTTGGTTGCGTACATGTTACTAGCTCCAACGGAGCAGTAATACCTAGCCAAATGCTTGTTACTAGCTCCAACGGAGCAGTAATACCTAGCCAAATGCTTGTTACTAGCTCCAACGGAGCAGTAATACCTAGCCAAATGCTTGTTACTAGCTCCAACGGAGCAGTAATACCTAGCCAAATGCCTGTTACTAGCTCCAACAGAGCAGTAATACCTAGCCAAATGCTTGTTACTAGCTCCAACAGAGCAGTAATACCTAGCCAAATGCTTGTTACTAGCTCCAACAGAGCAGTAATACCTAGCCAAATGCTTGTTACTAGCTCCAACGGAGCAGTAATACCTAGCCAAATGCTTGTTACTAGCTCCAACGGTGCAGTAATACCTAGCCAAATGCTTGTTACTAGCTCCAACGGTGCAGTAATACCTAGCCAAATGCCTGTTACTAGCTCCAACAGAGCAGTAATACCTAGCCAAATGCTTGTTACTAGCTCCAGCAGAGCAGTAATACCTAGCCAAATTCTGGTGTTACTAGCTCCAACAGAGCAGTAATACCGAGCCAAATACTGGTATTTATAGCTCCAACAGAGCAGTAATACCGAGCCAAATTCTGGTGTTTCTAGCTCCAACAGAGCAGTAATACCGAGCCAAATTCTGGTGTTTCTAGCTCCAACAGAGCAGTTATACCTAGCTAAATGCTGGTGTTTCTAGCTCCAACAGAGCAGTAATACCAAGCTCAATGCTGGTGTTATTAGCTCCAACAGTGCAGTAATACCTAGCTAAATGCTGGTGTTACTAGCTCCAACAGTGCAGTAATACCTAGTTAAATGCTGGTGTTTCTAGCTCCAACAGTACAGTAATACTGAGCTAAATGCTGGTGTTTCTAGCTCCAACAGAGCAGTAATACCTAGCTAAATGCTGGTGTTATTAGCTCCAACAGTGCAGTTATACCTAGCTAAAGGCTGGTGTTATTAGCTCCAACAGTGCAGTTATACTGAGCTAAATGCTGGTGTTATTAGCTCCAACAGTGCAGTTATACTGAGCTAAATGCTGGTGTTTCTAGCTCCAACAGTGCAGTTATACCTAGCTAAATGCTGGTGTTTCTAGCTCCAACAGTGCAGTAATACCTAGCTAAATGCTGGTGTTACTAGCTCCAATAGTACAGTTATACCTAGCTAAATGCTGGTGTTTCTAGCTCCAACAGTGCAGTAATACCTAGCTAAATGCTGGTGTTACTAGCTCCAACAGTGCAGTTATACCTAGCTAAATGCTGGTGTTTCTAGCTCCAACAGTGCAGTAATACCTAGCTAAATGCTGGTGTTACTAGCTCCAACAGTACAGTTATACCTAGCTAAATGCTGGTGTTTCTAGCTCCAACAGTGCAGTGATACCTAGCTAAATGCTGGTGTTACTAGCTCCAACAGTGCAGTTATACCTAGCTAAATGCTGGTGTTATTAGCTCCAACAGTACAGTTATACCTAGCTAAATGCTGGTGTTTCTAGCTCCAACAGTGCAGTAATACCTAGCTAAATGCTGGTGTTACTAGCTCCAACAGTGCAGTTATACCTAGCTAAATGCTGGTGTTACTAGCTCCAACAGTGCAGTTATACCTAGCTAAATGCTGGTGTTATTAGCTCCAACAGTACAGTTATACCTAGCTAAATGCTGGTGTTATTAGCTCCACCAGTGCAGTTATACCTAGCTAAATGCTGGTGTTTCTAGCTCCAACACCGCAGTAATACCTAGCTAAATGCTGGTGTTATTAGCTCCAACAGTACAGTTATACCTAGCTAAATGCTGGTGTTATTAGCTCCAACAGTACAGTTATACCTAGCTAAATGCTGGTGTTTCTAGCTCCAACAGTGCAGTAATACCTAGCTAAATGCTGGTGTTATTAGCTCCAACAGTACAGTAATACCTAGCTAAATGCTGGTGTTTCTAGCTCCAACAGTACAGTTATACCTAGCTAAATGCTGGTGTTTCTAGCTCCAACAGTGCAGTAATACTGAGCTAAATGCTGATGTTACTAGCTCCAACAGTGCAGTAATACTGAGCTAAATGCTGATGTTACTAGCTCCAACAGAGCACTGATACCTAGCAAAGAAAAAAAACACAATACACACGTAATCCAGAAAAATAAAATCAAGAAATTAAGAAATATCAGAACGAACAATGTAGGAGACGGAATATAAATGTATAGATATACATATCGTGTTGACAGTATATGAATAGAAAAGGTGTGTACAGCAGTAGTTATATAGAATGAGCCATGAATACAATATACACATATAAAGTGAGTGTAACAGTATGTGAACATTACTAAAGTGTCCAGTTCTCAATGACTCTATGTACAAAGGGCAGCAGTCTCTAAGGTGCAGGGCCAGGTGGTAGCTGGCTAGAACAGTCTCTAAGGTGCAGGGCCAGATGGTAGCCGGCTAGAACAGTCTCTAAGGTGCAGGGCCAGGTGGTAGCCGGCTAGAACAGTCTCTAAGGTGCAGGGCCAGGTGGTAGCCGGCTAGAACAGTCTCTAAGGTGCAGGGCCAGGTGGTAGCTGGCTAGAACAGTGACTAAGGTTCAGGGCCAGGTGGTAGCCGGCTAGAACAGTCTCTAAGGTGCAGGGCCAGGTGGTAGCCGGCTAGAACAGTGACTAAGGTTCAGGGCAGGGTACTGGGTGGAGGCTGGCTAGAATAGTGACTAAGGTTCAGGGCAGGGTACTGGGTGGAGGCTGGCTAGAACAGTGACTAAGGTTCAGGGCAGGGTACTGGGTGGAGGCTGGCTAGAATAGTGATTTAAGGTTCAGGGCAGGGTACTGGGTGGAGGCCGGCTAGAATAGTGATTAAGGTTCAGGTAATGTTCAGGTAATGCTCTAAATTGTGCATCTGTAGAAGTTTGTGAGGGTCTTAGAGGCTGGAGTGGCTGAGACAAATTTCTTCAGCCCCATGAGGTTGCGCCTTGTTCACCACACTGTCTATGTGAGGGGACCATTTTAGGTTGTCAGTGATGTACCCGCCGACGAACTTGAAGCTCTTCTCTGCGGCCCAGTTGATGTGGATGGGGGCGTGCTCTGTTGACTCCTGAAGTCCACGATCAGCTCCTTGGTCTTGCTGACATTGAGGGAGAGGTTATTTTCCTGGCACCACTCCGCCAGGGCCCTCACCTCCTCCCTGTAGGCTGTCTCATCGTTGTTGGTAATTAGGCCTACCACTGTTGTGTCGTCAGCAAACTTGATGATTGAGTTGGAGACGTGCATGACTACGCAGTCATTGGTGAACAGGGAATACAGGAGGGGGTTAAGTGCGCATCCGTGTGGGGTCCTGCTGTTGAGGATCAGCGTGGCGGAGGTGTTGTTGGGGCCGGCAGCCTTGCGAGGGTTATCACGTTAAATGACTTAATCACGTCATCTACAGAGAACAAGAGCACACAGTCCTTGTGAGCGTCCCTTTACAGGCTGGTGTCCCTGCCACATGCGTCTCGTGTCTGAGCAATTGATTTGCGACTACACTTTGTCCCGGCACTGTCTTTTTGCCTCTCTGATTGCCTTACGGAGGTCGTAGCTGGTCTGTTTGTACACGTCCATGTTTGCACCGAGACAATATATACACTACATAACCAAAATTATGTGGACACCTGCTTGTAAAACATCTCATTCCAAAATCATGGGTATTAATATGGAGTTGGTCCCCCCTTTGCTGCTAAAACAAGCTCCACTCTTCTGGGAAGGCTTTCCACTAGATGTTGCAACATTGCTTCAGGGACTTGCTTCCATTCAGCCATGGGCTTTAGTGAGGTCAGGCACTAATGTTGGGCGATTAGGCCCGCAGACGACATTCCAATTCATCCCAAAGGTGTTCGAGGGGGTTGAGGTCAGGGCTCTGTGCAAGCCAGTCAAGTTCTTCCACACTGATCTTGAGAAACAATTTCTGTATGGACCTCGCTCTTTGCATGGAGACATTGTCATGCTGAAACAGGAAAGGGTCTTTCTAAAACTGTTGCCACAAAGTTGGAAGCACAGAATCGTCTTTCATGTCATTGTATGTTGTAGCATTAATTTCCCTTCACTGGAACTAAGGGGGCCTAGCCCTAACCATGAAAAACAGCCCCAGTACATTATTCCTCCTCCATCAAACTTCACAGTTGGCACTATGCACTGGGGCAGGTAGCGTTCTCCTGGCATCCG
Source organism: Salvelinus namaycush (assembly GCF_016432855.1). Lineage (NCBI taxonomy): Eukaryota > Metazoa > Chordata > Actinopteri > Salmoniformes > Salmonidae > Salvelinus > Salvelinus namaycush. The sequence continues at coordinate 8,572,590 of NC_052315.1, forward strand.
CCAAACCCAGATTTGTCCGTCAGACTGCCAGATGGTGAAGCGTGATTCATCGCTCCAGAGAAGACGTTTCCACTGCTCCAGAGTCCAATGGAGCCGAGCTTCACACCACTTCAGCCGACGCTTGGCATTGCACATCGTGATCTTAGCCTTGTGTGCGACTGCTTGGCCGTGGAAACCCATTTCAAGAAGCTCCAGTCGAACAGTTTTTGTGCTGACGTTGCTTCCAGAGGCAGTTTGGAACTCGGTAGTGAGTGTTGCAACCGAGAACAGACGATTTTTACGCGCTTCAGCACTCCGCGGTCCCGTTCTGTGAGCTTGTCTGGTCTACCACTTTGGTGCATCCTATGACGGTGCCACGTTGAAAGTCACTAAGCTCTTCAGTCAGGCCATTCTACTGACAATGTTTGTCTATGGAGAATGGAGATAGAAACCACTAATTTTAAGGGGTGTCCACATACAATTTTATTTTATTTATACATGCATAAGTATTTGTCACATGCGCCGAATACAACAGGTGCAGCCCTTACAGTGAAATGCTTACTTACAAGCCCTTAACCAACAATGCAGTTTTAAGAAAATAAATAAAAGTAACAAATTATGAAAGAGTAAAATAACAATTGCAAGGCTATATACACGGGGTACCGGTATAGAGTCAGTGTGCAGGGGCACTGGTTAGTTGAGGTTATATGTACATGTAGGTAGAGTTATTAAAGTGTCTATGCATAGATAATAACACAGAGTAGCAGCAGCGTAAAAGTAGGCGGGGGAATGCAAATAGTCTGGGTAGCCATTTGATTAGATGTTCAGGAGTCTTATGGCTTGGGGGTTGAAGCTGTTTAGAAGCCTCTTGGACCTAGACTTGGTGCTCCGGTACCACTTGCTGTGCGGTTGCAGAGAGACCAGTCTATGAATAGGGCGACTGGAGTCTTTGACAATTTTTAGGGCCTTCCTCTGACACTGCCTGGTTTCGAGGTCCTGGGTGGCAGGAAGATTGGCCCCAGTGATGTACTGGGCCGTACGCACTATCCTCTGTAGTGCATTGCGGTCGGAGGCTGAGCAGTTGCCATACCAGGCGGTGATGCAACCCGTCAGGATGCTCTCGATGGTGCAGCTGTATAACCTTTTGAGGATCTGAGGACCCATGCCAAATCTTTTCAGTCTCCTGAGGGGGAATAGGTTTTGTCGTGCCCTCTTCACGACTGTCTTGGTGTGCTTGGACCATGTTAGTTTGTTGATGATGTGGACGCCAAGGAACTTGAAGCTCTCAACCTGCTCCACTACAGCCCCATCGATGAGAATCGGGGCGTGCTCGGGCCTCCTTTTCCTGTAGTCCATAATTATCTCCTTTGTCTTGATCACGTTGAGGGAGAGGTTGTTGTCCTTGCACGATACGGTCAGGTCTCTGACTTCCCAATAGGCTATCTCGTCATTGTCGGTGATCAGGCCTACCACTGTTGTGTCATCGGCCAACTTAATGATGGTGTTGGAGTTGTGCCTGGCCGTGCAGTCATGAGCGAACAGGGAGTACAGGAGGGGACTGAGCACGCACCCCTGAGGGGCCCCGTGTTGAGGATCAGCGTGGCGGATGTGTTGTTTCCTACCCTTACCACCTGGGAGCAGCCCGTTAGGAAGTCCAGGATCCAGTTGCCGAGTGAGGTGTTTAGCCCAGGGTCCTTAGCTTAGTGATGAGTTTTGAGGGCACTATGGTGTTGAACGCGGAACTGTAGTCAATGAATAGCATTCTCACGTAGGAGTTCCTTTTGTCCAGGTCAGAAAAGGCAGTGTGGAGTGCAATTGAGATTGCATCATCTGTGCATCTGTTGGGGCGGTATGCAAATTGGAGTGGGTCTAGGGTTTCTGGGATAATGGTGTTGATGTGAGCCATGACCAGCCTTTGAAAACATTTCATGGCTACATACGTGAGTGCTACAGGTTGGTAGTCATTTAGGCAGGTTAGCTTAGTCTTCTTGGGCATAGGGACTATGGTGGTCTGCTTGAAACATGTTGGTATTACAGACTCAGACAAGGAGAGGTTGAAAATGTCAGTGAAGACACTTGCTAGTTGGTCAGAGAATGCTCAGAGTGCACATCCTGGTAATCCGTCTGGCCCTGCGGCCTTGTGAATATTGACCTGTTTAAAGGTCTTACATCGGCTGCGGAGAGCGTGATCACACAGTCGTCCGGAACAGCTGGTGCTCTCATGCATGTTTCAGTGTTGCTTGCCTCGAAACGAGCATATAGAAGTGATTTACCTCGTCTGGTAGGCTCGTGTCACTGGGCAGCTCTCGGCTGTGCTTCTCTTTGTAGTCTGTAGAAGTTTGCAAGCCCTTCCACATCCAACGAGCATCAGAGCCGGTATAGTACGATTCGATCTTAGTCCTGTATTGATGCTTTGCCTGTTTGATGGTTTGTCGGAGGGCATAGCGGGATTTCTCAAAAGCTTCCGGGTTTGAGTCCCGCTCCTTGAAAGCGGCAGCTCTACCCTTTAGCTCAGTGCAGATGTTGCCTGTAATCCATGGCTTTTGGTTGGGGTATATATGTGCAGTCACTGTGTCCACAACGTCATCGATGCACTTATTGGTGAAGCCAGTGACTGATGTGGCCCTGCACCTTACTCCTCAATACAATCGGAAGAATCCCGGAACAGATATGTTCCCTGTCTACGTGATCAAAACTCAGGTGACCTGTCTAGTCTAGTGGAGGCCTTTGTTCCTGGTCAGGCCCAACAGCCTGCATGTCCTGGTATCTCTGGGCTCCTGGTCATTGCCTACCTACCCCGAGTGTCTTTGCAACAGACACTCGCAAAGCTTAATTTATCTTCTTTCCAAAAGAGTCATCTTGTTCTCTTTTTTAATCTCCCCTCACCTCACATGCACCCCTCCCTCCCTCCCTCCCTCCCTCCCTCCCTCCCTCCCTCCCTCCCTCACTCACTCACTCACTCACTCACTCACTCACTCACTCACTCACTCACTCACTCACTCACTCACTCACTCACTCACTCACTCACTCACTCACTCACTCACTCACTCACTCACTCACTCACTCACTCACTCACTCACTCACTCACTCACTCACTCACTCACTCACTCACTCCCCTCACTCCTCCCTCCCTCCACATGCACCCCTCCCTCCCTTGCCTTTTAGTGGAATAGGTCAGTCAGTGTGAGGGGTGGTTAGCACTACTGTGAATCAATCTTGGAAAAATATAAGATTTTGGGCAGTTTGGGTCTTGTTAGCATTTGTTTGCCGGCTTGTTGGAGAGGGAGACTTTGTTCATTCTCTCTCTGTGTGCCTCCTGGGTTAGAGAGAGAAGTACGGAGAGGCTGAGGGACAGGGTAGGAGACCCTGGTGTAACAGTATAACTTTAGTACGTCCCCTCGCCCCGACACGGGCGCGAACCAGGGACCCTCTGCACACATCAACAACAGTCACCCACGAAGCATCGTTACCCATCGCTCCACAAAAGCCGCGGCCCTTGCAGAGCAAGGGGCAACACTACATCTAGGTTTCAGAGCAAGTGACGTAACTGATTGAAACGCTACTAGCACGTACCCGCTAACTAGCTAGCCATTTCACATCCGTTACACTCACCCCCCTTTCAACCTCCTCCTTTTCCGCAGCAACCAGTGATCCGGGTCAACAGCATCAATGTAACAGTATAACTTTAAACCGCCCCCTCGCCCCGACACGGGCGCGAACCAGGGACCTTCTGCACACATCAACAACGGTCGCCCACGAAGCATCGTTACCCATCGCTCCACAAAGGCCACGGCCCTTGCAGAGCAAGGGGCAACACTACATCTAGGTTTCAGAGCAAGTGACGTAACTGATTGAAACGCTACTAGTGCGTACCCGCTAACTAGCTAGCCATTTCACATCCGTTACAATGGGAACCCCAACACTGATCCACCAGCGGAGGGGAGATCTGGCAAGAGGTGTAGCCTACAACAACTCGGCTATTGAGCAAACTGGCATCTACATTCAAGACTTAAATATTTTTTGTCAAATATTCTGTGGTTGGCCTCAGGTCATTAGGTAAATTGAAACATTACGTTTACCTTTTCAAATTCCATCAGAGGTCATCTTATTTATTGATTCACAGGGATTTTTTTTTTTGTAAACATATGTCAATTGGCAAGTCAATATGTAAATTGTTTGCACCCTTCCGGGCAAACTGACACAGTCTGTATCTTATCAGAGGGCTGTAGAGAAGCAACAGGTTTCCTTCTCCACGTTCAGCAACAAACCCCTGACTGTCCCCAGGGCCCAGTGTGGTTTCTGTGCGGGGTAGAAAAGATGTCACTATTGTGCTCATTATGTTCCAGACTGTGGGGTCCATTCCAACGCTGAATTGGGCCCATGGGGATTTCACCAAGTCACAGAGGTCAGCGACCCTCCACGACACACTGTTCACACACACACACTGCTCACACACACTATTCACACACACATCTCGCATCCTCTCACCCCTGTCCTCAGATTCTGGGTGAGCTATAAATTACGGTAAGTGCCTAGAGTTGATGACTGTATTGTAAGAGCAGTGCACACGTGTGAATACTGAGGTGGTGTGTGTGTGTGTGTGTGTTTGTGTGTGTGTGTGTGTGTGTGTGTGTGTGTGTGTGTGTGTGTGTGTGTGTGTGTGTGTGTGTGTGTGTGTGTGTGTGTGTATGTGTATGTGTATGTGCATGTGTTTGTGTGTGTGCATGTGTGTGTGTGATAATTTCATGTTGACATTGGAAAAACACATCACCACACAAACTCTTAAAGTAAGAGGAGAAAACGTGGGTTGACCCGGGCCTTGTCGTGGATGTGCTAGTGGGTTAGTATGGATAGGATTACGACTGGCATTCATGACAACCCAGGGGACAGCAGGTTAGATCTGGGCTCCGCTAGCTCATCCTTTAGGTCAGGGGCGGGCAACTACAGTCCTCCAGGTCCTGATTGGTGTCACACTTGTTCTCCATCCTTAGCAAACACAGCTGATTAATCAAATTGCATTCTAAACTGAAGATCATGATTAGGTGATTATTGGAGTCAGGTGTGTTAGCTGGGGCTGGGGCAAAACTGTGACACCTGTCAGGCCCTCGAGGACTGGTATTGCCCACCCCTGCTTTAGGTAAACAGCTCTGGTGGAGCTGTGTTGGCAGGCCTAGTGGTGGTGGTGGGTTAGGTTGTTGTGTACAGTCTGGGTTGCCAGGCCTAGTGGTGGTGGTGGGTTAGGTTGCCGTGTCCAGTCTGGGTTGCCAGGCCTAGTGGTGGTGGTGGTGGGTTAGGTTGTCTTGTCCAGTCTGGGTTGCCAGGCCTAGTGGTGGGTTAGGTTGCCGTGTACAGTCTGGGTTGCCAGGCTTAGTTGTGGCAGTGGGTTAGGTTGCCAAGTCCAGTCTGGGTTACCAGGCCTAGTGGTGGTGGTGGTGGGTTAGGTTGCCAAGTCCAGTCTGGGTTGCCAGGCCTAGTTGTGGCAGTGGGTTAGGTTGCCAAGTCCAGTCTGGGTTACCAGGCCTAGTGGTGGTGGTGGGTTAGGTTGCCGTGTACAGTCTGGGTTGCCAGGCCTAGTGGTGGTGGTGGCGGCGGTGGGTTAGGTTGCCGTGTACAGGCTGGGTTACCAGGCCTAGTGGTGGTGGTGGGTTAGGTTGCCGTGTACAGTCTGGGTTGCCAGGCCTAGTTGTGGTGGTGGGTTAGGTTGCCGTGTACAGTCTGGGTTACCAGGCCTAGTGGTGGTGGTGGGTTAGGTTGCCGTGTACAGTCTGGGTTGCCAGGCCTAGTGGTGGTGGTGGGTTAGGTTGCCGTGTACAGTCTGGGTTGCCAGGCCTAGTGGTGGTGGTGGGTTAGGTTGCCAAGTCCAGTCTGGGTTGCCAGGCCTAGTGGTGGTGGTGGGTTAGGTTGCCAAGTCCAGTCTGGGTTACCAGGCCTAGTGGTGGTGATGGTGGTGGTGGTGGTGGTGGGTTAGGTTGCCGTGTACAGTCTGGGTTACCAGGCCTAGTGGTGGTGGTGGGTTAGGTTGCCGTGTACAGTCTGGGTTGCCAGGCCTAGTTGTGGCGGTGGGTTAGGTTGCCATGTCCAGTCTGGGTTGCCATGCCTAGTGGTGGTGGGTTAGGTTGCCAAGTCCAGTCTGGGTTACAAGGCCTAGTGGTGGTGGGTTAGGTTGCCAAGTCCAGTCTGGGTTACCAGGCCTAGTGGTGGTGGGTTAGGTTGCCAAGTCCAGTCTGGGTTACAAGGCCTAGTGGTGGTGGGTTAGGTTGCCAAATACCAGTCTGGGTTACCAGGCCTAGTGGTGGTGGGTTAGGTTGCCAAGTCCAGTCTGGGTTACCAGGCCTAGTGGTGGTGGGTTAGGTTGCCAAGTCCAGTCTGGGTTACCAGGCCTAGTGGTGGTGGGTTAGGTTGCCAAGTCCAGTCTGGGTTACCAGGCCTAGTGGTGGTGGTTTAGGTTGCCATGTCCAGTCTGGGTTACCAGGCCTAGTGGTGGTGGGTTAGGTTGCCAAGTCCAGTCTAGGTTACCAGGCCTAGTGGTGGTGGGTTATGTTGCCAAGTCCAGTCTGGGTTGCCAAGATGGAAGTGTATCTATGTCCACAGTGGTGGAAGGGAGGGAGGCTGATCCCTCGCGGTAGAGTTGCTTTGACAGGAGGCCAGCATTAAGGGCCTTCTTTTACTGTCTAAGTAGCATAGTGTGGCCACAGCAAAAAGGGGTCTGACGACATTACTTGACTGGCCAGAATGGTATCTTAGCAGGCTCTAAAACCTCAGGCAAACAGGGGGACTCAGAATGAATAAACAGACTCCTAGCTAGCCGAAGGGTTTCTCGACCAGCTTCTGTAACGTGGCAGCGTTGACATGGGCTTTTGCCGCGTTGAAGTGACAGCTCGGCTGGTAAAGTGATCAATGCCAAACAGTCTTTTTGTGTCCTTTTAGGAAATGCTGAGCTGATTTAGATGGACCTGATACTGTATATTAGCTTTGTATTCTAAATGGACTAGCGTGTTGTGTGTGTTTACCAGGAACTGTCACGCATAAGACCTAGACAACGGCATATCAGAGCTGTATGTGTCTTGAGAATCGGTTTTCTTCTACTTATTTCCCTTGGTTTGTGAATATCACTTTTCTGCATTTAGAATGTCTTTCTGTTGGTTAGTGTACATTTATGAATATGACTTCTGTGCATATTTTTTATAGTTAAGAATCTACAATACTCAATTTATTCCCCTCAGTTTCTGTGAAACTGTAAATGTCGTTTGAGATTTATTATTAATATCTGTTGTGTGTTTGACAAATCCATGTCACTAACTGTGAATAATGTTGAACGTTATTATTATCAGCCTTCCTAGAACATTGAACTGGAATATCTGTCTTACTTGGTCAAGCAGACAGAAGCAGCAAGAAAGCTATGTATCCACATACACACAGACAGCTCAACAAAGTGTTTATCCACATACAGTATACATAGACAGCTCAACAAAGTGTTTATCCACATACAGTATACATAGACAGCTCAACAAAGTGTTTATCCACATACAGTACACATAGACAGCTCTCAGACAGACACATTTCAATTGGTCAAATACAAATAGGGTTGCAACCCTGTTTACCAAAACGACCAAGTTTTTGTGAAAACCTCTCTAGAGAATCCCTGACTATTCCCTTCTGATTCCGGTACTCTTCCAACTGGGATTTCTGGACAACCTAGGAATTTTGGGTAATTTACCGGAATTCTGCAGTCCTACAGACAAATAAATATCAGATCTGATCCAATGTTGGATTAGAGCGTTTTCAGGAGACAATAAGGTCATGTCTCTCACGGAGTCAGAGGTGTGGACTCATGCTGAACTGGGCCGTACTCATGTGGGAACAAGTGTGAGTGGAAATGCTGAATCACATTCCATCTGGACCCCTGTGGCACCTTTCTTTCTTTCTCTCTCTTTCTCTTCCATCTCTCCCTATAATTCTGACATTATCTTTCTCTCTCTCTCTCCTTCTCTCTCCCTCCTTCTCTCTCCTTCTATCTTGGGCCTGTTTGCCCACCTGCCTGGCTGTCAGTTCCCTCTGAAAGGTCCAACTCCTGCCCTCTGCCCCCTCACCGGCCTCCACACTCCCCTTCTTAGACAAGGGCATCCCGGCGCTTCCTCAAATATTGGGGCAGTGTCTTAGGGAGGCTGCTACGCTGCCTGTTGCGGTTGACAGTAGCTAGCCAAGAGCTTTGTCCCTATTTTCCAGAAAGGGTACATCGCCCCTCCAAGCCAGGGTAAACAAAGTGTGTGTGTCCATGTGTGTGTGTGTGTGTGTGTGTGTGTGTGTGTGTGTGTGTGTGTGTGTGTGTGTGTGTGTGTGTGTGTGTGTGTGTGTGTGTGTGTGTGTGTGTGTGTGTGTGTGTGTGTGTGTGTGTGTGTGTGTGTGTGTGTGTGTGTGTGTGTGTGTGTGTGTGTGTGTGTGTGTGTGTGTGTGTGTGTGTGCGCGCGTGTGTGTGTGTGTGTGTGTGTGTATCCCTCACTGATGTGGTTCTCAGAAATGTTTGCTCTGACAATACAGAGCAACTGTAGTCCCTGCCTCTCCCCTCTCCAGCCTCATGTCACAGACACTGGCCGGTCGAGAGCTGAGAGGAGGCCCTTTATCTCAAGAGACGTGGGTCTTCCTTTAAGAAGAGGAAGGTAAATAATGCCAGGGCTTTAGTAGGTGTATAATGTGGTCTCGGTGCATGGACTGACTGGGACTGTGTAAACAGACCCGTCCTCTGACCAGAGTGATGCAGCACGTTGCTACACACTGACCAAAGAGATCTGACTGCGGAGAGATTTAAAGATCTGAAACACACACATTCTGGGCTTTCATCTGAAACACATACAATAAAAGAGAGTGAGTTTTGTCTTTGTGTCGGTTCTGTTGATTGAGGAGAAGCTGTGTGACTGGCACAGTGGGATTTTCTATCTACGACTGAAAGAGGGGTTTTGATGATGAATTCATACTCAAATAGAACATCACATTTTTAAGAAATTCAAACTTAATGCATTTTTTTTGCATTAGTCTGGTAGATTCAGCAATACAAGGACATTTTTATATCCTTCCCAAAATTGTTCTGTAGTGGTCTCACTAAAGTGAAATTAGTTTGGGCCAAACTACCGGGCACAGATTAGGGCTAGTCCTAGACCTAAATATATTTTCAAATGAGGTCCTCCATTGAAAGTGCTTCTTAGTCCAGGACTAGTCTTTATGTGACAAGCCCTTTATGTGACAGGAAACAAGCCCTTAACGTGTTACTAGCTTCCATGCCAGCAGATGGGATGGGACTCCATCATAGACCTACAGCACTTTAGCTGTATTTACACAGGCAGGCCAATTCTGATATTTTTCCCACTTATAGGTCTTTTGACCAGTCTTTTTTTGACCAACTCTTATTCATAGCTAATCTGAATGGTCAAAAGACCAATTTATGAAGAAAAAAAAGATCAGATTAAGACTGCCTGTGTAAACGCAGCCTTTGTCACCTGGTGATTCCACATGCTGAACACTGGGCCTGGGGGCCATTGACCTCGGTGGTTAAATGCCCACAGCCCCTGAGCATTGTTAGTGGAGAATTGTTGCTGTGTTTGTCAGGGATGTGTATTTTCAGGACTATCTTATCATGTTGATGCTGTGGAAAGACTGTCGTGAAGTACAATAAACTGATCAATCAATCAATCAATTGGCGCCTTGCAATTAAATCTCGGTCTCCCTTTCAAGCATGCTGGCACGTATGCACGCACACACACACCAACTCAAACATATGGACACATTCATCATGTCCTGACTGTCTCCAGATTAGCAGTCATCCTTTGAGAACGTTTCCACTGGTTTCATCACTCTGCACACCCTGACCTCCATCACAGTGTCAAGGTGGAGACAGAGGGAGAGTTCAATAGCTTTACCTGAAGGCCTCATTTCCCCTCTCGAAACTCCTATTCCCTTCCCCCTGATCTCTCAACACACACCTCTGCTCGCCCTAGTGTGCTCCACGTCCGTCAAGATACCCCCCCCCCCACACACACACACACACACCTGACAGGCACACCATTCTGCTGAGGTCTTCAGGGACCAATTAAGAGAGTGTTTAACTGCCTGAGTCCATCCCACCCCTACCGACCCCTACCAACCCCCCTGACACACAATCTTTGTGCTGAATGAGAACACACAGGAGTGTCAGAGCGAGACCCCAAGCATTTCCACCCTCCACGAGCACACACACACACACACACACACACAGAGATAGAGGTGAGGGGTGAGTTGGGGGCATAGGTGAATACAGTCCAGATTGGGGAGGGTCAGGACAGCTGTAGACTGGGGCTGACAGCAGCATCTCTGATACTCTGCAGACTACAGCCCGTGACGGTGGCGCTATATAGACTATGGTAAGACATTATTACAGGGTACATACACGTACACATAAACACACACAGAGCGATTTGTAAAAGCATTTAACAAAGACTATATGCATACAGAATAATTGATTACACACAAGTCTACTTCCCAGCCAGGAAGACAATGGCTTAGTAGGCCCATAGCAGATGTAGGCCACGCTCATGTTAGTGGACAGAGAGACTTTCTTACACAGTAAAGGCTCACTGCTGAGTTTGTTTATCTCAACATGCATTGTCAATCGTGTACCAAATACAATGTAAATATCTTATCAATCAGCCATGTAGTTTGATAAACGTTATTTCCCTAGGACTACCTGAAGGAAATGAGAAACAGTCAGCCAGTATGAAGCTACCGTTTCGGGTGGGTAAATTCTGTCGTAATGCTGTAGATGACGCTTTGTATTTATTTAGATTTACACTACCATTCAAAAGTTTGCGGTCACTTAGAAATATCCTTGTTTTTGAAAGAAAAGCAATTTTTTATCCATTAAAATTACATTAAATTGATCAGAAATGTGTGCTGATTAAAGACATAATAAATCTGGCCTTCTTTAGGCTAGTTGAGTATCTAGTTTGATAAACAGACGCCTCACAAGTCTTCACCTGGCAGCTTCATTAAATAGTACCTGCAAAACACCAATCTCGACATCAACAGTGGCGACTCCAGAATGCTGGCCTTCTAGGCAGAGTTGCAAAGAAAAAGCCATGTCTCAGACTGGCCAATAAAAATAAAAGATTAAAATAGCCAAAAGAACACAGACACTGGACACAGACACTGGACAGAGGAACTCTGTTGACGTTGAGACTGGTGAGGCGTCTGTTTCTCAAACTAGACACTCTAATGTACTTGTCCTCTTGCTCAGTTGTGCACTGGGGCATCCCACTCTTTCTATTCTGGTTAGAGCCAGTTTGCGCTGTTCTGTGAAGGTGGTAGTACACAGCGTTGTACGAGATCTTCAGTTTCTTGGCAATTTCTAGCATGAAATAGCCTTCATTTCTCAGAACAAGAATAGACTGACGAGTTTCAGAAGAAAGTTCTTTGTTTCTGCCCATTTTGAGCCTGTAATCTAACCCACAAATCCTGATACTTCAGATACTCAACTAGTCTAAAGAAGGCCAGTTTTATTACTTCTTTAATCAGAACAACAGTTTTCAGCTGTGCTAACATAATTGCAAAAGGGTTTTCTAAGGATCAATTAGCCTTTTAAAAGGATAAACTTGGATTAGCTAACACAACGTGCCATTGGAACACAGGAGTGATGGTTGCTGATAATGGGCCTCTGTACGCCTATCTAGATATTCCATAAAAAAAATCTTCAGTTTCCAGCTACAATAGCCATTTACAACATTAACAATGTCTACACTGTATTTCTGATCAATTTTATGTTATTTTAATGGACAAACAAAATAGCTTTTCTTTCAAAAACAAGGACGTTTCTATGTGACCCCAAACTTTTGAACGGTGGTGTACTTGTGAGTACCTCTTTAAAAAATGTCTGATTACCATTAACCACTTGTTTCTTACTTCTGAACTGTTTATCTGGATCTTTCCATCACTGTGTGCTATAGCTTCCGGTTCCCTGTTGGTCAGTGTATCAGGACATCAAAGCTCCCAGCTCAGTGGTGAAGACATAGGAGGATAAGACTACTGAGGCCAGACAACAAAACTAAGTCCAACCTGAAAGAGTAGAGAGGGCCCAGTAATATGGGATCATCCCTGCTGTAATACCGCCCTACCTCCCCCTACCGCCCCCCACAGCCGGGCCGGTGGTCATTCTCTGACCACGTCTCCATGCCGACCCTGCTCTAACACCACCCCTCCTCTCCTCCCCCCATCACCACAGTGTCTGGAGCCCTTTGCCCTTTTTCATTCTCCCATATTCTAATCTGCTGGATTAGGCCCAGGGCTGCTTTGTCTCTGGACGTGTCCAAACATGGTGGGGTGGTCAGAGGTCACACTGGCCACTGACCTTGGTCCCTGGTGGCCCCACGGTGGTCCCCCGGTTGAGAGGGCGTCAGGGCATAGCGGGGCAATAGCAGGGACCAGGTGCCTCATAGCGGGGCCTCTCTCAGTGGCAGGTTCAGTCTGTAATCAGTTCAGAGGCTGGTCTGGGCCCGGCTGGCTTTGTCCAGTTGCCCTCTCAAAGACCTGGCGCTGAATGGAAAGGCAGGGAGTGGTCATCGATAGCTCCTCCTCGCCCGTCCACTCTGTTCTGCTCCGGTCCGCTCTGCAAAGGACGCTATCCACAGGTGCTAGTTGTTATAGCAACTATGGACAAAATGTACTTATCCATCAGCAAAATATAGTTCTATAACTAAAACATATCATTCTTATGACGGAAGGTAAATCAAAATGGGTTCATATTGGATGAACAGTTTGTACAGGACGTAAAGATACCCCCAACAAACACCAGCGGTCCATCACTGTCCTTATACAGAAGCTTTTTAGAGGTGTCCTAATTAAGTTTGCCCCCTGCTAAGTAAGGAGTCCCCAACTTCCTCCACTCTCCAGACATGTACTCCGTCTGTTGACACAGAACTCACGTAGGGCTGATAAACGCACAGGGCCAAGTCATTTGAACACAGCCGCTAATGTCTTGAGCCTCCCTTCAAAGAGCTAGCCTAAAGACGCTAACTCTATTAGAGATGCATGTTCCACAGCGCCTGGTAATTTCATCAAGTGTCCCGTGCTAATTTAAACGTACTAATCACATTTCAGGGGACAGCCTGTTTTGGCACACATTCAACTGGGAACGTTAGGATGAAACCTACTTTCCCTGTTGCCCATAACATTCTGTGTTGGAGGTTATCTTTGTGGCTGATATTTGTGGAGCACTGTTTGAGTAATAGGATATTTGGTGCTGGATTTTAAGGTGAATTAGTTTTGCTTATTGTCTGTCTGGTCAGGAGTCCTTACTACAGAGCATTGCACTTTTTGTGGCTCTGTTATCTTGACTGTTGACTGCAGGTTAAAATAACCATCTTTTCAAATTGATCTGATGTCTCTCAGTCAATCAACAACCGTTCCCCCAAATACAGTATATCTGATGCCTTCCTGGAATGCAGACACAAACGTAGATTCCTGGTAACGCTCTTCATTACCCTAATGAGATGGCATCTTCCCCTCTAAATACCACCAGAAACCCATCCCAGTAAGTTTGACCCAAAATGGCTGACGTTGCACTGAACCTGAGAAAGAAGAGTCCTACTGTAGCTCAGTGTGTCTCCTCTAATGAAGCAGACTGCCCAGCATCTTGGCTCTACGGAGGATGTGCGAGGACCCAGAAGCCTAGTCTCTGGCACTTTACAGGCTAATAGGACCTGGCAATGGAGGCTCTTTACTTTTCTCTCCGCCCACACAACCAAGAGGAGCAATTAAATGCAATTGGAGCCTGGGACTGGGGGCCCCTGGAGGCCCGGAACCGGGCCTTTAATCATCAGGTGACCTAGTTGCCTGATAAATGGCCATGGGGAGGGAAAGTGGTCGCCGGTCATTAATCTACAGTCAGAACAGGACAACTGCACACGGCCTTCTTGGCATTAATTGCCCACTTATTTTAGCACGAGATGGAGATGAATGTTATTCAGCTGATTCATAATCTGTCTCTCTGAGGTTCTGATGTAGAGAAATACACATAGAGGGAGGAGGAGAGAGAGATGAAAGGGGATGAGAGGGGGATGAGGAGGAGTCTAGAGGGTGCCTCTAGGGATCCAAGGCTTTCCCCATCTCAAAGTTGTGAAAATATGTGCCAGGGCACCGTGTAAGGAACGGAATCCAGTAGAAGGCTTTTGATGGTGTCTGTGACTGTACATTTGAAACTTTTCCCTTTTCAGGTTTTCCTCATAGCCTATTGTTTATGTGGCAATACATATTGTGTTGGGAAGATTGCATAGTGTGTATCTGATGATTACTTAATGATTGGTATGTATTATGTATGTCCGTCTATTTATTCATGTATAATGTCTAACTGACCTGCACTTCTCTCTTTCTCCCCATGTCTCTGTCTGTGTAATGGGCAGTCCAATCAAGGTGAGGCGTACTCAGTCTTCCAGTCGGCTGGCTGGCTGATGGATGGATGGAGGCAGCAAGGCACAGACCTGATAACAGTCGTATCTCGACAGCGGCTTCCTCCCAATGTTTGAGCCCAGTCAAACACTGTCTGTCGGCAGGGACAGATGGATGGATTGGAGAGTGATTGATGAGGGGACTGAGGGGGAAAGGTGAAACCCGTCCTTGTCACACTCATCATGAAAGCCTCTTCCATCCTCTCCTACACTACCCCTCTATCCCCTCTACCCTCTACCCCTGTACTCCTCTATCGCTCTACATCCTCTATCCCCTCTCCTCCTTTTACCCCCTCTTACCACTATACCCCCTCTACCACCTCTATCCTCTATCCCCTCTACTGCAACTTACCCTTCTCACCCTCTACCCCCTCTACCCCTCTCTCCCTCTACCTATCTTCTACCCTCTACCCTCTCCCCTTCTACCCCCTCTATCCACTCCCCCTCTATCTCATCTATCCTCTACCCCTTTCCTCCTCTCCCTCTTTACCCCCTCTATCCTCTACTTCCTCTATTCTCTCCCCCTCTATCCTAAACCACTTTACCTCTCTCACCCTCTACCCCTCTACCTGTCTACCCGTCTACCCCCTCTCTCTTCCTCTACCCCCTCTATCTTCTTCCCCTCTATCCCCTCTCCCCCTCTCCCCTCTATCCCCTCTATCCCTTCTCCCCTCTATCCCCTCTATCCCTTCTCCCCTCTATCCCCTCTATCCCCTCTCCCCCTCTCCCCTCTATCCCCTCTCCCCCCTCTATCCCCTCTATCTCCCCTCTATCCCCCTCTCCCCTCTATCCCCTCTATCCCCTCTCTCCCCTCTCCCCCTCTCTCCCCTCTCTCCCCTCTCCCCCTCTCCCCTCTATCCCCTCTCTCCCCTCTATCCCCTCTCCCCCTCTCTCCCCTCTATCCCCTCTCCCCCTCTATCCCCTCTCCCTCCCCCTTCTCTCCCCCTCTATCCCCCTCTATCCCCTCTCCCCCCTCTATCCCCTCTCCCCCCTCTATCCCCTCTCCCCCTCTATCCCTTCTCCCCTCTATCCCCTCTCCTCCTCTATCCCCTCTCTCCCCTCTATCCCCTCTCCCCCTCTATCCCCTCTCCCCCCTCTATCCCCTCTATCCTCTCTCCCCCCTCTATCCCCTCTCCCCCTCTGTCCCCTCTATCCCCTCTCCCCCCTCTATCCCCTCTATCCCCTCTCCCCCTCTATCCCTTCTCCCCTCTATCCCCTCTCCCCCTCTATCCCCTCTCCCCCTCTATCCCTTCTTCTTTCTATCCCCTCTATCCCCTCTCCCCCTCTATCCCCTCTCTATCCCCTCTATCCCCTCTCCCCCTCTATCCCTTCTCCCCTCTATCCCCTCTATCCCCTCTCCCCCTCTATCCCTTCTCCCCTCTATCCCCTCTCTATCCCCTCTATCCCCTCTATACCCTCTACCCGTTTATCCTCCGTCTCCTGTACCCCCTCTACTCTATAGAATAGGCATTTTAGCATGTGTTTAATACAGAAAGGGACAATTTAGAACCTTGCTTATCTTCTACTTACACCAAGACCCACTTCATAACCCCATACCTCAGGGCGGCCTCATCAGCCTCCTCTTCACCCTATAGACACCACAGCCCCATGCACAGCCCCATCCACAGCCCTCACCATACTTCTCTTACCAGCCCACTGAGGAGAGTATGAGGCCCCTGATCCAAGGTGTCATCTGGAACAACAAACAGCCAGGGAGGATGCCCAGCCCACCACAGATGACCCATTACACTGAGATCAGATTAGATACACACCACTGCTCTGGACGTCTGCGCTGGGATGGTTCTCCTACAGTATGTGGGTGACTGGGCCATGCTGGTGTAAAGAGAGAACTCAAGACTCTGATGGATTGTCTGCTCATTTGTTAGTGCTGCTTGTCTTGTGGAGTTACATAGAGGTTTAAAGAAGACAATGAGTTTAATTAAGGAGTATGACAATATCATTTTGGGGACGATTTGGGGACTTGAAACGTAATACTATCTAATTGGGACTTTTATATGGATGGATATGATCAATCGGGAAGAATTTGATGAATACTGGATCCATATTCTTACTTACGTAATTCCACCTCATTGTGATTTTTCACACATATTTCCAGTCTGGATGCAGCTGCTGTGGAGTGTGATTTTACTAGCTGAGCTCTAGAGAGCAGCTGGTGTGTGACCTGTCGTGTCCCCATCGGTCAGCACTCAGCCATCCAGGCCCTAGTTAGCCTCTGCTGAATACAACCTGATTCCTCTACTCTCCACAGGAGCACCAGGTCAGGGTCAGGCCCCAGTGTCAACAACCCAGGAGCGGACTCCACACCAGCTCGTGCACCCCTGCTCCCTTTCCAGCGGTTCGCACCCTGCTGTGAGGAGGGCCATAGTAGCTGGTTAGCTACCACTGACAAAAGGCCCTCGGGGGCGAGTGGTCAAGACGAGGGGGACCTCGGGGGGCTAGAGTGAGTGAAAGCGAGGGGATCGGGGTACACCGGTGGCTCGGGCTAATGAGGGTTGCCGGCCTGGCGGCCACTAGTCTCACATTGCCATACCTCCAAAATTACGTTGTTGTCAAGCCTCGAAGGTCTGGAGAATGTTGTATTGGAGAAACAGTTTGTATGGTCCGCTAGCTCCCATTTGGTCCGCTGGATGTTACATTTCAAGAACCCTCTTTCACATGGCCGTTAGTGCTACGTATTATGTTCGTCACTGTTTTCAGACCGGGAAGGACATATTTTGCAGAGAATTGTTCCGTATGCTAGTTTGCAATATTGCAGAAAATTTACGAAAACCTATAGGAAAAACGTAATTCTATTTTGTCAGAAGGTTATGCCCTATACACAAAATCGACATACAGTACCAGTCAAAAGTTTGGACACACCTTCTCATTCCAGGGCTTTTCTTTATGTTTACTATTTTCTACATTGTAGAATAATAGTGAAGTCATCAAAACTATGAAATAACACACATGGAATCATGTAGTAACCAAAAAAGTGTTAAACAGATCAAAATATATTTTAAATCTTAGATTCTTCAAAGTATCCACCCTTTATGTCTTAATGACAGCTTTGCACACTCTTGGCATTCTCTCAACCAGCTTCATGAGATTGGAATGCATTTCAAATAAAAGGTGTGCCTTGTTAAAGTTAATTTGTGGAATTTCTTACCTTCTTAATGCGTTTGAGCCAATCAGTTGTGTTAGGTAGGGGTGGTATACAGAAGCTAGCCCTATTTGGTAAAAGACCAAGTCCATTATATGGCAAGAACAGCTCAGATAAGCAAAGAGAAATGAAAGTCCTTTCATTTTATGTTACTTTATGTTACTTTAAGACATAAAGGTCAGTCAATGTGGAACATTTAAAAAATGTTTAAAGTTTCTTAAAGTGCAGTCGCAAAAACCATCAAGCACTATAATGAAACTGGCTCTCATAAGGACCGCCACAGGAAAAGAAGACCTGCTGCAGAGGATAAGTTCATTAGAGTTACCAGCCTCAGAAATTGCAGCCCAAATAAATGCTTCACAGAGTTCAAGTAATAAACACATCTCAACATCAACTGTTCAGAGGAGACTGCGTGAATTAGGCCTTCATGGTTGAATTGCTGCAAAGAAACGACTACTAAAGGACACCAATAAGAAGAGGAGACTTGCTTGGGCCAAGAAACACGAGCAATGGACATTAGAGATTTTTGGATCCAACTACCGTGTCTTTGTGAGACGCAGAGTAGGTGAACGGATGATCTCTTCATGTGTGGTTCCCACCGTCAAGCATGGAGGAGGTGGTGTGATGGTGTGGAGGTGCTTTTCTGGTGACACTGTCTGTGAGTTGTTTAGAATTCAAGGCACACTTAACCAGCATGGCTACCACAGCATTCTGCAGCGATACGCCATCCCATCTGGTTTGCGCTTAGTGGGACTATCATTTGTTTTTCAACAGGACAATGACCCAACACACCTCCAGGCTGTGTAAGGGCTATTTGACCAAGAAGGGGAGTGATGGAGTGCTGCATCAGATGACCTGACCTCCACAATCACCTGACCTCAACCCAATTGAGATGGTTTGGGATGAGTCTGACCGCACAGTGAAGGAAAAGCAGCCAACAAGTGCTCAGCACATGTGGGAACTCCTTCAAGACTGTTGAAAAAGCGTTCCTCGTGAAGCTGGTTGAGAGAATGCCAAGAATGTGGAAAGCTGTCAGCAAGGAAAAGGGTGGCTACTTTGAAGAATCTAAAATCTAAAATATATTTGGATTTGTTAAAGACTTTTTTGGTTACTACATGATTCCATATGTGTTATTTCATAGTTTTGATGTCTTCTTGTTCTACAATGTAGAAAATAGTAAACATAAAGAAAAACCCTTGAATGTGTAGGTGTGTCCAAACCTTTGACTGGTACTATACATCAACATATTTGGATGGGTTTGAAGCTGCGATTTCCCGGTCATCCTCACGCACTGTTGCAACTACGACACTTATCAAGTCAGCGCTATTGGAGTTCCGCCAAAGTAAGGCATTTGATTGGTTTGACGTGTTGCGAGCCGTCACTGATTTACACCGTGTTATCACCCCTATATAGCTATTTTTCTGCCATGAAATTCCCCAGGCTTCCTGTTTTAGGGAAACCTGGTCCTTGACGAGGCTAGGCTAGGCGGACAAAATAACGCAGGGCCCAACAATGGTTGAGCACACAGGCACATAATAATGTTTTTGCAGGGGCCTTTCTGGGGGCCAATCCAGCACTCGCAGGGCCCATCTGGACTGAATAAGCTGTCCTGAGATGCTATTGAGAACATCAGTTTTCATTTAATGTGTCTTTAGAAGGCCCTCTCTGTGTTCGTACAGAGTAGTGCCATACAGATGGCTGTTGGAATCTGCATGAATAACAAATGCTTCAGATTGGAGATCGTTGGATTGGAGTTATGTATCCTCTGGTCATGGTTGTTTCAGGGAGTCTCTGTCTTGAGGAGTGTGGTAACTGGCATCTATCGAAATACTACATACAGGGCCTTCAGAAAGTATTCATACCCTGTAACGGTAGTCCTCTTCCTCTTCATCCGAAGAGGAGGAGCATGGATTGAACCAAAACGCAGCTTCTGAAGTTGACATGTTTATTTACAGAAAAGACGAAAACACGAACTTCACTATAACCTAACAAAACAACAAAACGGAGTAGACAAACCTGGACATGCGAACTTACATACAACGCAGAACTCACGAACAGGAAAATGACTACACAAAAGACCGAACGTACAAACAAACCGAGAACAGTCCCGTGTGGCGTAACATACAAACACTGACACAGGAGACAACCACCCAAAACAAACAGTGTGAAAACACCTACCTTAATATGACTCTCAATCAGAGGAAATGAAAACACCTGCCTCTAATTGAGAGCCATACCAGGCAACCCAAAACCAACATAGAAACAGAAAACATAGACTGCCCACCCAAACTCACGTCCTGACCAGCTAACACATACAAAACTAACAGAAAACAGGTCAGGAACGTGACATAACCCCCCCCTTAAGGTGCGAACTCCGGGCGCACCAGCACAAAGTCTAGGGGAGGGTCTGGGTGGGCATCTGACCACGGTGGTGGCTCAGGCTCAGGGCGAGGTCCCCACCCCACCATAGTCAATCCCAGCTTACATCTCCCCCTTAGAATGACCACCCTCTTTCTCCACCCACCTAATATAAGGGGCAACACCAAGACAAGGTAGCTCAGGACAGCGAGGTAGGTCGAGATAGAGAGGTAGCTCAGGATAGAGAGGTAGCTCAGGATAGAGAGGTAGCTCAGGATAGAGGGGCAACTCCGGACTGAAAGGCAGCTCCGGACAGAGAGACAGCTCTGGACTGAGGGGCAGTTCTGGATTACTGGCAGCTCCGGGCTGGCTGACGGCTCTGGACGCTCATGGCTGGCTGACGGCTCTGGACGCTCATGGCTGGCTGACGGCTCTGGACGCTCATGGCTGGCTGACGGCTCTGGACGCTCATGGCTGGCTGACGGCTCTGGACGCTCATGGCTGGCTGACGGCTCTGGACGCTCATGGCTGGCTGACGGCTCTGGACGCTCATGGCTGGCTGACGGCTCTGGACGCTCATGGCTCACTGGCGGCTCTGGCAGATCCTGTCTGGTTGGCGGCTCTGGCAGATCCTGTCTGGTTGGCGGCTCTGGCAGATCCTGTCTGGTTGGCGGCTCTGGCAGATCCTGTCTGGTTGGCGGCTCTGGCAGATCCTGTCTGGTTGGCGGCTCTGGCAGATCCTGTCTGGTTGGCGGCTCTGGCAGATCCTGTCTGGTTGGCGGCTCTGGCAGATCCTGACTGACGAATGGCTCTAGCGGCTCCTGACTGACTAACGGCTCTGACGGCTCGGGACAGACGGGCGGCTCTGACGGCTCGGGACAGACGGATGGCTCTGACGGCGCTGGGGAGACGGATGGCTCTGACGGCGCTGGGGAGACGGATGGCTCAGATGGCGCTGAGGAGACGGATGGCTCAGATGGCACTGCGGAGACGGATGGCTCAGATGGCACTGCGGAGACGGATGGCTCAGATGGCGCTGCGGAGACGGATGGCTCAGACTGATCCTGTCTGGCGGAAGGCTTTGGCTGCTCCTGTCTGGCGGAAGGCTCTAGCGGCTCCTGTCTGGCGGAAGGCTCTAGCGGCTCCTGTCTGGCGGAAGGCTCTGTAGGCTCATGGCAGACGGGCGGCTTTGCAGGCTCATGGCAGACGGGCGGCTTTGAAGGCTCAATACAGACGGGCAGTTCATGCGGCGCTTGGCAGACGGACAGTTCAGGCGCCGTTGGGCAGACTGCAGACTCTGGCCGGCTGAGACGCACTGTAGGCCTGGTGCGTGGTGCCGGAACTGGAGGCACCGGACTGGAGACACGCACTTCAAGCCTAGTGCGGGGAGCAGGGACAGGGCACACTGGACTCTCAAAGCGTACTATTTGCCTGGTGCGTGGTACCGGCACTGGTGGCACCGGGCTGAGGGCACGCACATCAGGACGAGTACGGGGAGAAGGAACAGTGTGTACAGGGCTCTGGAGACGCACAGGTGGCTTAGTGCGTGGTGCCGGAACTGGAGGCACTGGGCTGGAGACACGCACCATAGGGAGAGTGCGTGGAGGAGGAACAGGGCTCTGAAAACGCACTGGAAGCCTGGTGCGTGGTGTAGGCACTGGTGGTACTGGGCTGGGGCGGGGAGGTAGCGCCGGAAATACCGGACCGTGCAAGCGTACTGGCTCCCTTGAGCATTGAGCCTGCCCAACCTTACCTGGTTGAATGCTCCCTGTCGCCCGACCAGTGCGGGGAGGTGGAATAACCCGCACCGGGCTATGTAGGCGAACCGGGGACACCATGCGTAAGGCTGGTGCCATGTAAGCCGGCCCAAAGAGACGTACTGGTGGCCAGATATGTAGAGCCGGCTTCATGACATCCGGCTCAACGCTCAATCTAGCCCTACCAGTGCGGGGAGGTGGAATAACCCGCACTGGGCTATGCACACGTACAGGAGACACCGTGCGCTCTACTGCGTAACACGGTGTCTGCCCGTACTCCCGCTCTCCACGGTTAGCCTGAGAAGTGGGCGCAGGTCTCCTACCTGCCCTTGGCCCACTACCTCTTAGCCCCCCCCCCCCAAGAAATTTTTGGGGTTTCTTCACGGGCTTCCGTGCTAGCCGCGTACCTTCATAAATCCGGTTTTGAGCTTCATTCTCCGGTTTCCAGCCACGTCTCCTTGCTGCCTCCTCATATCGCCGCCTCTCTGCTTTCGCTGCCTCCAGCTCAGCTTTGGGACGGCGATATTCTCCCGGCTGTGCCCATGGACCTTTTCCATCCAGCTCGTCCTCCCAAGTCCAGTAGTCCTGTGATTTCCACTGCTCGAACATATGCTGCTTGGTTCTAATTTGGTGGGTGGTTCTGTAACGGTAGTCCTCTTCCTCCGAAGAGGAGGAGCATGGATTGAACCAAAACGCAGCTTCTGAAGTTGACATATTTATTTACAGAAAACACGAAAACACGAACTTCACTATAACCTAACAAAACAACAAAACGGAGTAGACAAACCTGGACATGCGAACTTACATACAACGCAGAACTCACGAACAGGAAAATGACTACACAAAAGACCGAACGTACAAACAAACCGAGAACAGTCCCGTGTGGCGTAACATACAAACACTGACACAGGAGACAACCACCCAAAACAAACAGTGTGAAAACACCTACCTTAATATGACTCTCAATCAGAGGAAATGAAAACACCTGCCTCTAATTGAGAGCCATACCAGGCAACCCAAAACCAACATAGAAACAGAAAACATAGACTGCCCACCCAAACTCACGTCCTGACCAGCTAACACATACAAAACTAACAGAAAACAGGTCAGGAACGTGACATACCCCTTGACTTATTCCATATTTTGTTGTGTTACAGCCCGATTTCAAAATAGATTAAATATTAACTAAAGTCTCACCCAGCTACACACAAATAATGACAAAGTGAAAACATATTTTTATATATTTTTTCAAATGTATTGACAATTAAATACAAAAATATCTAATTTACACAAGTATTCACACCCCTGAGTCAATACAGAAACACCTGATGGCAGTGATTGCAGCTGTGAGTCTCTCTGGGTAAGTCTCTAAGAGCTTTGCATACCTGGATTTTACAATATTTTCACATTTATTATTTTTTAAATTCTTTAAGCTCTGTCGAGTTGGTTAATGATCATTGTTAGACAGACTATTTCAAGTCTTGCCATAGATGTTCAAGCCAATTTAAGTCAAAAATGTAACTAGGCCACTCAGGAACATTCAATGTCTTCTTGGTAAGCAACTCCAGTGCATTTTTGTCCTTGTGTTTTAGGTTATTGTCTTGCTGAAATGTGAATTTATCTCCCAGTGTCTGTTGGAAAGCAGACTGAACCAGGTTTTCCTCTAGAGTTTAGCTCTATTCTGTTTCTTTTTATTCAGCAAACAGAAAAAACTCCCTAGTCCATACCCATAACATGATGCAGCCACCACGTTGCTTGGAAATATGAAGAGTGGTACTCAGTGATGTGTTGTTGGATTTGCCCCAAACATAACACTTTGAATTCAGGATAAAGTTAATTTATTTTCCAAATGTTTTGCAGTTTTATTTTAGTGTCTTATTGCAAACAGGATTTATGTTTTGGAATATTTATTTTTATTCTCTACAGGCTTCCTTCTTTTCACTCTGTCGTTTATTGTGGAGTAACTACAATTGTCACGCCCTGACCTTAGAGAGCCTTTTTATTTCTCTATTTGGTTAGGTCAGGGTGTGATTTGGGTGGGCATTCTAGTTTGTCTATTTCTTTGTTGGCCGGGTGTTGTTCCCAATCAGAGGCAGCTGTCTATCATTGTCTCTGATTGGGGATCATGCTTAGGCAGCCCTTTTTCCCACCTTCAGTTGTGGGATCTAGTCTTTGTATAGTTGCTGTTTAGCGCTACAGAGCTTTACGTTTGTTTGTATATATATATTTTTTTTTGGTGTCATTTTAAATAAAAGTAAAATGTACGCTTACCACGCTGCACCTTGGTCTCATTCTAACGACGGACGTAACAACTATGTTGTTAATCCATTCACAGTTTCCTTCCTTTCCGGCAACGAAGTTAGGAAGGACACCTGCATTTTTGTAGTGACTGGGTATATTGACACACCATCTAAAGTCAAATTAATAATTTCACCATAATCAAAGGGATATTCAATGTCTGTATTTTTATTTTTACCCATCTACCAATAGGTGCCCTTCTTTGCGAGGTGTTGGAAAACCTTCCTGGTCTTTGTGGTTGAATCTTTGTTTGAAATTCACTGCTTGACTGAGGGACCTTACAGATAATTGTATGTGTCGGGTACAGAGATGAGGTAGTCATTCAACTATCATGTTAAACACTATTATTGCACACAGAGTGAGTCCATGCAACTTATTATGTGACTTGTTAAGCATTTTTACTCCTGAACGTATTTAGGCTTGCCATAACAAAGGGGTTGAATTCTTATTGACTCAAGACATTTCACCATTTCATTTTTTATGAATTTGTAAAAATGTCTGAAAACATAGTTCCACTTTGACATTATGGGGTATTGTGTCTGTAGGTCAGTGACACAAAATCTACATTTAATCAATTTAAAATTCAGGTTCTAACCCAATTTCTTGGTGAAAATTTCAAGGGGTGTGAATACTTTCTGAAGGCACTGTACATTTATACCACAAACCACATATATCAATAACAGAAACATTTACCAGTAGTCAGTATAACACAAACTAGACTCTTTGGAGTATACATAAAGAAATGAACTACACAACACTGCAAATTATGATTTTGAAAGGTCAGGAAATGTATTTTCACCAGCAGTTATTAAAGCAATAGAGTACCACAGTATGAGTCATAATACCCATAAAACCTAGCGGTCAAACAGAGAAATGGTTGTAATCGTTTTTCCCAGAGGGGATTTTTAGCAACACTTCATATAAGGGCTGTGTTTCGTGTTGGCAGTGGTAACGACCCGTCACATTGATGAGAAGTGGGCAGTGGTGGGAAAAGTACCCAGGTAATGCAGTTGAGTAAAAGTAAAGAAACATTAAAAGAAAATGACTCAAGTAAAAGTGAAAGTCACTCAGTAAATACTACTTGAGTAAAAGTCTAAAAGTATTTGGTTTTTAATATACTTAAGTATCAAAAGTAAATGTTATTGATAATATATACTTACCTATCAAAAGTGAAAGTATAAATCATTTCAAATTCCTTATATTAAGCAAACCAGGCAGCACCATTTTTTATTTTATTTTATTTAAGGACAGCCAGGGGCACACTCCAACACTCAGACAGAATTTGTTTTTAGTGAGTCCGCCACATCAGAGGCAGTAGATGAGCAGGGATGTTCTCTTGATAAGTGAGTGAAATAGACCATTTTCCTGTCCTGCTAAACATTCAAAATGTAACGAGTACTTTTAGGTGTCAGGGAAAACGTATGGAGTAAAAAGTACATTATTTTCTTTATGAATGTAGTGAAGTAAAAGCAAAAGTTGTCAAAAATATAAATAGTAAAGTACAGATACAAAAAAAAACGACTTAAGTAGTACTTGAAAGTATTTTACTTAAGAACTCAGGCTTACCCTGACGTGCCATTTTTATAACTGTGTCAATCTCTCTCGGACAAGGTGACTTTTATCAATATATTCGCCTGTATTAACCC
Organism: Salvelinus namaycush; assembly: GCF_016432855.1. Taxonomy (NCBI): domain Eukaryota; kingdom Metazoa; phylum Chordata; class Actinopteri; order Salmoniformes; family Salmonidae; genus Salvelinus; species Salvelinus namaycush. The sequence continues at coordinate 8,598,253 of NC_052315.1, forward strand.
CCAAAACTTTTTGAATGAACTGCAAAAATCACTGAAGCTGGAGACTCATATCTCCCTCACTAACTTTAAGCACCAGCTGTCAGAGTAGCTCACAGATCACTGCACCTGTACATAGCCCATCTGTAAATAGTCCATCCAACTACCTCATCCCCATACTGTTATTTATTTTATTTATCTTGCTCCTTTGCACCCCAGTATCTCTTGCACACTCATCTTCTGCACATCTATCACTCCAGTGTTTAATTGCTAGATTGTAATTATTTCGCCACTATGGCCTATTTATTGCCTTACCTCCCCTTATCCTACCTCCTTTTCACACAATGTATATAAACTTTTCTATTGTATTATGTTTGTTTATTCCATGTGTAACTCTGTGTTGTTGTATGTGTCGAACTGCTTTGCTTTATCTTGGCCAGGTCGCAGTTGTAAATGAGAACTTGTTCTCAACTGGCCTACCTGGTTAAATAAAGGTGAAATAAATAAATAAATAAACATTCTAATTAGCTGCTAATGTGGCTATCATAAAGAACGACTTAATGCCATGATGATCTGGACGAGACTGCCGAATCGAGGCAAAAGTAAGAATCTCTGGATTAACGATCTAATGTTAGCTAAATGTAGTAGTAAATAAATTGGCTACATTTCTTTAAATGTATCTGTTAGCAAAAGTGCCAGATAGAGATGACGTGCAGGAGCATGCAGAGATTTATTTTCTTGCATGATGTCTACTTTGATGCTAATTAGCATTTTTCGAATCTGAGAGTAAATAGAGCCGAATATATTGATAAAAGTCAACTTGTCCGAGAGAGATTTACATGGTGATCAAAACATTACGCCAGGGTAAACCTACAAGAAACACAGGCCTTATTTGAAGGATTCCTAAAATCCCCTATGGGAAAAAGGAATGGTGAAACACTTTGAACAATTTTCCTGTTTGACTGCTGAGTTCTACGGGTATTATGATGCCTCCACTGTGGGGCTCTATTTCACTATCACAAATCAGAAATTGTATTTTTTGCAAATAACCATGTTTTTGACTTATCCAGGAAACCTAGTGAATTCTAGTCTTGTGATGTTTCTATTGTGAATCTCCTAAAAGAAATTCATTGTAAGTTCACAGTCCCTAGAAAAGAACCACAGTCCCCTGTATAAAACCTCTCCTGGTGACTGGAGCAGAGTGACTCACGTCCTTGGTAGTGGGTGAATGAGCATCTAGTGTTTCTCACTCTGTTCCCAGTACTGGACTGGACTTGGCTGGGGTGAATGAATGGTCACTTAATGAATGAGAGAAAGAGAGGGAGCGAGAGCGTGGGAGCGGGGGAAGTGAGCACAGCAAACAGCAGTAGAGGAGATCCTCAGCAGGCCCCGGCCCCAGCAGCCCAGGGACAGGATGTGGGATTGTTCTGTGACTAGGGCCTATGTGTGTTCCATGGCCCAGCATGCCATGCTGCATGGGAGAGGTCAAGCAGGAAGTGGCCGGGCATGGGCTGTGACCGCTGGGTAATGAGCGCCAGACTCTGGGGGGATTCCTGGCCTACTGGCTGGCATGCTAACAGCACGCAGCCGCCCCAGCCAACCCCTCACTGTCCATGGTTCAACCCCCTCCCCAACACCTCCCCTGCTCATTTATAGTTTACGTCCCACCAGTCCAAACACTACGCCCAAGTATGTTAACCAGTAGGAACTTGATGAAACAGAAGGACAGCCACAGGCCTCATTGTATTGTCCACATTCCAGCTGGATCTATCATAGCCTTTAGCTGTGACCCCTGGAGAATGACCTCCCGTCACGTCCCCAACCTATACAAACACTGAACTCACTGAAAGACTTTGAGACTTAACACTATCAGCAGGTCAGATCATAGGTTGAAAGTATATGTTGTATTGATAGACTTTGGTCAGATGATTGTTGTGATCACTGATTGAGTGGAGGGGTTGGAACCATCTGTCTCTGTCTGGAATCTAATGGCCTGCAGCTCCTTCTACCTCCCTGTCTGTTGGCCTGCAGCTCTGCTCCTTCTACCTCCCTGTCAGCTGGCCTGCAGCTCTGCTCCTTCTACCTCCCTGTCTGTTGGCCTGCAGCTCTGCTCCTTCTACCTCCCTGTCTGTTGGCCTGCAGCTCTGCTCCTTCTACCTCCCTGTCTGTTGGCCTGCAGCTCTGCTCCTTCTACCTTCCTGTCTGTTGGCCTGCAGCTCAGCTCCTTCTACCTCCCTGTCTGTTGGCCTGCAGCTCTGCTCCTTCTACCTTCCTGTCTGTTGGCCTGCAGCTCTGCTCCTTCTACCTCCCTGTCTGTTGGCCTGCAGCTCTGCTCCTTCTACCTCCCTGTCTGTTGGCCTGCAGCTCAGCTCCTTCTACCTCCCTGTCTGCTGGCCTGCAGCTCTGCTCCTTCTACCTCCCTGTCTGTTGGCCTGCAGCTCAGCTCCTTCTACCTCCCTGTCTGTTGGCCTGCAGCTCCTTCTACCTCCCTGTCTGTTGGCCTGCAGCTCAGCTCCTTCTACCTCCCTGTCTGCTGGCCTGCAGCTCTGCTCCTTCTACCTCCCTGTCTGTTGGCCTGCAGCTCAGCTCCTTCTACCTCCCTGTCTGTTGGCCTGCAGCTCTGCTCCTTCTACCTCCCTGTCTGTTGGCCTGCAGCTCAGCTCCTTCTACCTCCCTGTCTGCTGGCCTGCAGCTCTGCTCCTTCTACCTCCCTGTCTGTTGGCCTGCAGCTCAGCTCCTTCTACCTCCCTGTCTGTTGGCCTGCAGCTCCTTCTACCTCCCTGTCTGTTGGCCTGCAGCTCAGCTCCTTCTACCTCCCTGTCTGTTGGCCTGCAGCTCAGCTCCTTCTACCTCCCTGTCTGTTGGCCTGCAGCTCAGCTCCTTCTACCTCCCTGTCTGCTGGCCTGCAGCTCTGCTCCTTCTACCTCCCTGTCTGTTGGCCTGCAGCTCTGCTCCTTCTACCTCCCTGTCTGTTGGCCTGCAGCTCAGCTCCTTCTACCTCCCTGTCTGTTGGCCTGCAGCTCTGCTCCTTCTACCTTCCTGTCTGTTGGCCTGCAGCTCAGCTCCTTCTACCTCCCTGTCTGTTGGCCTGCAGCTCTGCTCCTTCTACCTCCCTGTCTGTTGGCCTGCAGCTCAGCTCCTTCTACCTCCCTGTCTGCTGGCCTGCAGCTCTGCTCCTTCTACCTCCCTGTCTGTTGGCCTGCAGCTCTGCTCCTTCTACCTCCCTGTCTGTTGGCCTGCAGCTCAGCTCCTTCTACCTCCCTGTCTGCTGGCCTGCAGCTCAGCTCCTTCTACCTCCCTGTCTGTTGGCCTGCAGCTCCTTCTACCTCCCTGTCTGTTGGCCTGCAGCTCAGCTCCTTCTACCTCCCTGTCTGTTGGCCTGCAGCTCAGCTCCTTCTACCTCCCTGTCTGCTGGCCTGCAGCTCTGCTCCTTCTACCTCCCTGTCTGTTGGCCTGCAGCTCTGCTCCTTCTACCTCCCTGTCTGCTGGCCTGCAGCTCAGCTCCTTCTACCTCCCTGTCTGTTGGCCTGCAGCTCAGCTCCTTCTACCTCCCTGTCTGTTGGCCTGCAGCTCTGCTCCTTCTACCTCCCTGTCTGTTGGCCTGCAGCTCAGCTCCTTCTACCTCCCTGTCTGTTGGCCTGCAGCTCTGCTCCTTCTACCTCCCTGTCTGCTGGCCTGCAGCTCAGCTCCTTCTACCTTCCTGTCTGTTGGCCTGCAGCTCTGCTCCTTCTACCTCCCTGTCTGTTGGCCTGCAGCTCAGCTCCTTCTACCTCCCTGTCTGTTGGCCTGCAGCTCAGCTCCTTCTACCTTCCTGTCTGTTGGCCTGCAGCTCAGCTCCTTCTACCTCCCTGTCTGTTGGCCTGCAGCTCTGCTCCTTCTACCTCCCTGTCTGTTGGCCTGCAGCTCCTTCTACCTCCCTGTCTGTTGGCCTGCAGCTCCTTCTACCTCCCTGTCTGCTGGCCTGCAGCTCTGCTCCTTCTACCTCCCTGTCTGTTGGCCTGCAGCTCTGCTCCTTCTACCTTCCTGTCTGTTGGCCTGCAGCTCCTTCTACCTCCCTGTCTGTTGGCCTGCAGCTCCTTCTACCTCCCTGTCTGTTGGCCTGTAGCTCTGCTCCTTCTACCTCCCTGTCTGTTGGCCTGCAGCTCCTTCTACCTCCCTGTCTGTTGGCCTGCAGCTCCTTCTACCTTCCTGTCTGTTGGCCTGCAGCTCTGCTCCTTCTACCTCCCTGTCTGTTGGCCTGCAGCTCCTTCTACCTTCCTGTCTGTTGGCCTGCAGCTCTGCTCCTTCTACCTCCCTGTCTGTTGGCCTGCAGCTCCTTCTACCTTCCTGTCTGTTGGCCTGCAGCTCTGCTCCTTCTACCTCCCTGTCTGTTGGCCTGCAGCTCCTTCTACCTCCCTGTCTGTTGGCCTGTAGCTCTGCTCCTTCTACCTCCCTGTCTGTTGGCCTGCAGCTCTGCTCCCTCTACCTCCCTGTCTGTTGGCCTGTAGCTCTGCTCCTTCTACCTCCCTGTCTGTTGGCCTGCAGCTCTGCTCCTTCTACCTTCCTGTCTGTTGGCCTGCAGCTCCTTCTACCTCCCTGTCTGTTGGCCTGCAGCTCCTTCTACCTTCCTGTCTGTTGGCCTGCAGCTCTGCTCCTTCTACCTCCCTGTCTGTTGGCCTGCAGCTCCTTCTACCTTCCTGTCTGTTGGCCTGCAGCTCTGCTCCTTCTACCTCCCTGTCTGTTGGCCTGCAGCTCCTTCTACCTCCCTGTCTGTTGGCCTGCAGCTCCTTCTACCTCCCTGTCTGTTGGCCTGCAGCTCTGCTCCTTCTACCTCCCTGTCTGTTGGCCTGCAGCTCAGCTCCTTCTACCTCCCTGTCTGCTGGCCTGCAGCTCTGCTCCTTCTACCTCCCTGTCTGTTGGCCTGCAGCTCTGCTCCTTCTACCTCCCTGTCTGTTGGCCTGCAGCTCAGCTCCTTCTACCTCCCTGTCTGCTGGCCTGCAGCTCTGCTCCTTCTACCTCCCTGTCTGTTGGCCTGCAGCTCAGCTCCTTCTACCTCCCTGTCTGCTGGCCTGCAGCTCAGCTCCTTCTACCTCCCTGTCTGCTGGCCTGCAGCTCAGCTCCTTCTACCTCCCTGTCTGCTGGCCTGCAGCTCAGCTCCTTCTACCTCCCTGTCTGCTGGCCTGCAGCTCTGCTCCTTCTACCTCCCTGTCTGTTGGCCTGCAGCTCTGCTCCTTCTACCTCCCTGTCTGTTGGCCTGCAGCTCAGCTCCTTCTACCTCCCTGTCTGCTGGCCTGCAGCTCTGCTCCTTCTACCTCCCTGTCTGTTGGCCTGCAGCTCAGCTCCTTCTACCTCCCTGTCTGCTGGCATGCAGCTCAGCTCCTTCTACCTCCCTGTCTGTTGGCCTGCAGCTCCTTCTAGCTCCCTGTCTGTTGGCCTGCAGCTCCTTCTACCTCCCTGTCTGTTGGCCTGCAGCTCCTTCTACCTTCCTGTCTGTTGGCCTGCAGCTCTGCTCCTTCTACCTTCCTGTCTGTTGGCCTGCAGCTCTGCTCCTTCTACCTCCCTGTCTGTTGGCCTGTAGCTCTGCTCCTTCTACCTCCCTGTCTGTTGGCCTGCAGCTCAGCTCCTTCTACCTCCCTGTCTGCTGGCCTGCAGCTCTGCTCCTTCTACCTCCCTGTCTGTTGGCCTGCAGCTCAGCTCCTTCTACCTCCCTGTCTGCTGGCCTGCAGCTCAGCTCCTTCTACCTCCCTGTCTGCTGGCCTGCAGCTCAGCTCCTTCTACCTCCCTGTCTGTTGGCCTGCAGCTCCTTCTACCTCCCTGTCTGTTGGCCTTCAGCTCCTTCTACCTCCCTGTCTGTTGGCCTGCAGCTCCTTCTACCTCCCTGTCTGTTGGCCTGCAGCTCAGCTCCTTCTACCTTCCTGTCTGTTGGCCTGCAGCTCCTTCTACCTCCCTGTCTGTTGGCCTGCAGCTCCTTCTACCTCCCTGTCTGTTGGCCTGCAGCTCCTTCTACCTCCCTGTCTGTTGGCCTGCAGCTCTGCTCCTTCTACCTTCCTGTCTGTTGGCCTGCAGCTCTGCTCCTTCTACCTCCCTGTCTGTTGGCCTGCAGCTCTGCTCCTTCTACCTCCCTGTCTGTTGGCCTGCAGCTCTGCTCCTTCTACCTCCCTGTCTGTTGGCCTGCAGCTCTGCTCCTTCTACCTCCCTGTCTGTTGGCCTGCAGCTCCTTCTACCTTCCTGTCTGTTGGCCTGCAGCTCAGCTCCTTCTACCTTCCTGTCTGTTGGCCTGCAGCTCAGCTCCTTCTACCTCCCTGTCTGTTGGCCTGCAGCTCAGCTCCTTCTACCTCCCTGTCTGTTGGCCTGCAGCTCTGCTCCTTCTACCTTCCTGTCTGTTGGCCTGCAGCTCCTTCTACCTTCCTGTCTGTTGGCCTGCAGCTCTGCTCCTTCTACCTCCCTGTCTGTTGGCCTGCAGCTCTGCTCCTTCTACCTTCCTGTCTGTTGGCCTGCAGCTCTGCTCCTTCTACCTCCCTGTCTGTTGGCCTGCAGCTCAGCTCCTTCTACCTCCCTGTCTGTTGGCCTGCAGCTCTGCTCCTTCTACCTCCCTGTTTGTTGGCCTGCAGCTCATCTCCTTCTACCTCCCTGTCTGTTGGCCTGCAGCTCTGCGCCTTCTAATCTGTCAGTTACAAACCACTGGGAGAGCAGAGCAGAGGCACACAGGCTTGAGTGTGTGTGTGTGTGTGTGTGTGCGCTGCAGGGTGTGTGTGTGTGCAGAACAGTGTGTGTGCAGAACAGTGTGTACAGCACTGTGTGTGTATTTCTGTATCAGTCTCAGGCAGATTGCTCTCTTCCCATGCCTCCTGCCTTTGCAGGTGCTCTGCTTCTTAAGGGCTGACATTGTGTGTGTGTGTGCGTGTCTGTGTGTGTGCTTCCCTGACAGGGTGCAGGCGAGACGGTGTCAGACAGAAGGCTAATAAAGGCTAATTCATGGGGCCGGTCTTTAAAGAGCCCCCCACCATACAGCCACCAGCCAGGTTCCCAGGATACCTCTAGCCAGGTTCCCAGGATACCTCCAGCCAGGTTCCCAGGATACCTCCAGCCAGGTTCCCAGGATACCTCCAGCCAGGTTCCCAGGATGCCTCAACCCAGCCCAAGCCAACCCCCAGCCCCAGCCAACCCCACTCCAGACACAACCCAACATACAGAGGGGAAGGAAAGAGACATAGCCCAAACAGCCAAACAGAGACAGTCAGAGACAGTCAGACACAGACACAGTCAGACACAGAGACAGTTCGACACAGAGACTGAGAAACAGACAAACTGAGAGATAGTCAGACCCAGACTGAGAAACAGACAGACTGAGAGACAGACAGACAGGGAGAGACAGAACATATGTGATAAATGTCTCATAACTGTGTCTTGAGCCCGACTGGTAATGAGGAAAGGTAACGGCACAGACAGGAGAGGCTGAGGTGAGACTTGTACCCCCTGTTGCCGGTGTGATCCATAGTCGGGAGAGTTGCCACTCGACCAGACTCCAACACTAAATTCCCCTTTTCAATGGTAAATGCTGTTAATGTTCAACATACGTATCTTATACTAAACAAAAATACAAACACACAGTGTTGGTCCCATGTTTCATGAGCTGAAATAAAATATCCCAGAAATGTTCCATATGCAAAAAAAACAACGTTTTTCTCTCAAATGTTGAGCACAAATTTGTTTACATCCCTGTTAGTGAGCATTTCTCCATTGCCAAGATAATCCATCCACCTGACAGGTGTGGCATATCAAGAAGCTGATTAAACAGCATGATCATTACACAGGTGCACCTTGTGCTGGGGACAATAAAAGGCCACTCTAAAATATGCAGTTTTGTCACAACACAATGCCACAGATGTCTCAAGTTTTGAGGGAGCATGCAATTGGCATGCTGACTGCAGGAATGTCCACCAGAGCTGTTACCAAATAATTTAATGTTTATTTCTCTACCATAAGCCGCCTCCAACGTCATTTTAGAGAATTTGACAGTACGTCCAACCGGCCTCACGACTGCAGGCCACGTGTATGTTGTCGTTTGTGTGAGCGGTTTACTGATGTCAGCGTTGTGAACAGAGTGCCCCATGGTGGGTTGTGCCACTCAGGGCTCCCGAGTGGCGCAGCGGTCTAAGGCACTGTATCTCAGTGCAAGAGGCGTCACTACAGACCCTGGTTCAATATCACAACGGGCCGTGATTGGGAGTCCCATAGGGCGGTACACAATTGGCCCAGCGTTGGCCGGGGTAGGCCGTCATTGTAAATAAGAATTAGTTCTTAACTGACTTGCCTAGTTAAATAAATAAATAAAAATGGTGTGGGTATGGGCAGGCATAAACTATGGACAACAAAAACAATTACATTTTATCAATGACAATTTGAATGCACAAAGATACCGTGACGAGATAATGAGGCCGATTGTCGTGCCATTCAGCCGCCGTCATCACCTCGTGTTTCAGCATGATCATTTTTTTATTGAACCTTTAGTTAACTAGGTAAGTCATTTAAGAATAAATTCTTATTTACAATGACGGCCTAGGAACAGTGGGTTAACTGCCTTGTTCAGGGGCTGAACGACAGATGTTTACCTTGTCAGCTCAGGGATTCAATCCACCAACCTTTCAGTTACTGGCCCAACGCTCTAACCACTAGGCTACCTGCTGGTTACTGGCCCAACGCTCTAACCACTAGGCTACCTGCTGGTTACTGGCCCAACGCTCTAAGCACTAGGCTACCTGCTGGTTACTGGCCCAACACTCTAACCACTAGGCTACCTGCTGGTTACTGGCCCAACGCTCTAACCACTAGGCTACCTGCTGGTTACTGGCCCAACGCTCTAACCACTAGGCTACCTGCTGGTTACTGGCCCAACACTCTAACCACTAGGCTACCTGCTGGTTACTGGCCCAACGCTCTAACCACTAGGCTACCTGCTGGTTACTGGCCCAACACTCTAACCACTAGGCTACCTGCTGGTTACTGGCCCAACGCTCTAACCACTAGGCTACCTGCTGGTTACTGGCCCAACGCTCTAACCACTAGGCTACCTGCTGGTTACTGGCCCAACACTCTAACCACTAGGCTACCTGCTGGTTACTGGCCCAACGCTCTAACCACTAGGCTACCTGCTGGTTACTGGCCCAACACTCTAACCACTAGGCTACCTGCTGGTTACTGGCCCAACGCTCTAACCACTAGGCTACCTGCTGGTTACTGGCCCAACGCTCTAACCACTAGGCTACCTGCTGGTTACTGGCCCAACGCTCTAACCACTAGGCTACCTGCTGGTTACTGGCCCAACGCTCTAACCACTAGGCTACCTGCTGGTTACTGGCCCAACGCTCTAACCACTAGGCTACCTGCTGGTTACTGGCCCAACGCTCTAACCACTAGGCTACCTGCTGGTTACTGGCCCAACGCTCTAACCACTAGGCTACCTGCTGGTTACTGGCCCAACGCTCTAACCACTAGGCTACCTGCTGGTTACTGGCCCAACGCTCTAACCACTAGGCTACCTGCTGGTTACTGGTCCAACACTCTAACCACTAGGCTACCTGCTGGTTACTGGCCCAACGCTCTAACCACTAGGCTACCTGCTGGTTACTGGCCCAACGCTCTAACCACTAGGCTACCTGCTGGTTACTGGCCCAACGCTCTAACCACTAGGCTACCTGCTGGTTACTGGTCCAACGCTCTAACCACTAGGCTACCTGCTGGTTACTGGCCCAACGCTCTAACCACTAGGCTACCTGCTGGTTACTGGCCCAACGCTCTAACCACTAGGCTACCTGCTGGTTACTGGCCCAACGCTCTAACCACTAGGCTACCTGCTGGTTACTGGCCCAACGCTCTAACCACTAGGCTACCTGCTGGTTACTGGCCCAACGCTCTAACCACTAGGCTACCTGCTGGTTACTGGCCCAACGCTCTAACCACTAGGCTACCTGCTGGTTACTGGTCCAACACTCTAACCACTAGGCTACCTGCTGGTTACTGGCCCAACGCTCTAACCACTAGGCTACCTGCTGGTTACTGGCCCAACGCTCTAACCACTAGGCTACCTGCTGGTTACTGGCCCAACGCTCTAACCACTAGGCTACCTGCTGGTTACTGGCCCAACGCTCCAACCACTAGGCTACCTGCTGGTTACTGGTCCAACACTCTAACCACTAGGCTACCTGCTGGTTACTGGCCCAACGCTCTAACCACTAGGCTACCTGCTGGTTACTGGCCCAACGCTCTAACCACTAGGCTACCTGCTGGTTACTGGCCCAACGCTCTAACCACTAGGCTACCTGCTGGTTACTGGTCCAACACTCTAACCACTAGGCTACCTGCTGGTTACTGGCCCAACGCTCTAACCACTAGGCTACCTGCTGGTTACTGGCCCAACGCTCTAACCACTAGGCTACCTGCTGGTTACTGGCCCAACGCTCTAACCATTAGGCTACCTGCTGGTTACTGGCCCAACGCTCCAACCACTAGGCTACCTGCTGGTTACTGGCCCAACGCTCTAACCACTAGGCTACCTGCTGGTTACTGGCCCAACGCTCTAACCACTAGGCTACCTGCTGGTTACTGGCCCAACGCTCTAACCACTAGGCTACCTGCTGGTTACTGGCCCAACGCTCTAACCACTAGGCTACCTGCTGGTTACTGGCCCAACGCTCTAACCACTAGGCTACCTGCTGGTTACTGGCCCAACGCTCTAACCACTAGGCTACCTGCTGGTTACTGGCCCAACGCTCTAACCACTAGGCTACCTGCTGGTTACTGGCCCAACGCTCTAACCACTAGGCTACCTGCTGGTTACTGGCCCAACGCTCTAACCACTAGGCTACCTGCTGGTTACTGGCCCAACGCTCTAACCACTAGGCTACCTGCTGGTTACTGGCCCAACGCTCTAACCACTAGGCTACCTGCTGGTTACTGGCCCAACGCTCTAACCACTAGGCTACCTGCTGGTTACTGGCCCAACGCTCTAACCACTAGGCTACCTGCTGGTTACTGGCCCAACGCTCTAACCACTAGGCTACCTGCTGGTTACTGGCCCAACGCTCTAACCACTAGGCTACCTGCTGGTTACTGGCCCAACGCTCTAACCACTAGGCTACCTGCTGGTTACTGGCCCAACGCTCTAACCACTAGGCTACCTGCTGGTTACTGGCCCAACGCTCTAACCACTAGGCTACCTGCTGGTTACTGGCCCAACGCTCTAACCACTAGGCTACCTGCTGGTTACTGGCCCAACGCTCTAACCACTAGGCTACCTGCTGGTTACTGGCCCAACGCTCTAACCACTAGGCTACCTGCTGGTTACTGGCCCAACGCTCTAACCACTAGGCTACCTGCTGGTTACTGGCCCAACGCTCTAACCACTAGGCTACCTGCTGGTTACTGGCCCAACGCTCTAACCACTAGGCTACCTGCCACTACTTGTACAGCACCATGTCGCAAGGATCTGTATACAATTCCTGGAAGATGAAAATGTGTCAGTTCTTCCATGGCCTGCATACACACCAGACATGTCACCCATTGAGCATGTTTGGGATGCTCTGGATCAACGTGTACGACAGTGTGTTCGAGTTCCAGCCAACATCCAGCAACTTCTCACAGCCATTGAAGAGGAGTGGGACAACATTCCACAGGCCACAATCAACAGCCTGATCAACTCTATGCAAAGGAGATGTGTAACGCTGCATGAGGCAAAAGGTGATCCAGACACTGACTGGTTTTCTGATCCATTTCCCTACCTTTTTTTAAGGTATCTGTGACCAACAAATGGTATCTGAATTTCCAGTATTGTGAAATCCATAGATTAGGGTCAAATGAATTGATTTCAATTGACTGGTTTCCTTATATGAACCGTAACTCAGTAAAATGTTTTGAAAGTGTTGCATTTTGCGTTTATATTTTTTTTCAGTAAATGTAGGGTCCCTCTTCCAGCCCTGGAGAAGAGATCATTCAGTAAATGTAGGGTCTTCCAGCCCTGGAGAGGAGATCATTCAGTATATGTAGGGTCTTCCAGCCCTGGAGAAGAGATCATTCAGTAAATGTAGGACCTTCCAGCCCTGGAGAGGAGATCATTCAGTATATGTAGGGTCTTCCAGCCCTGGAGAAGAGATCATTCAGTAAATGTAGGGTCTTCCAGCCCTGGAGAGGAGATCATTCAGTATATGTAGGGTCTTCCAGCCCTGGAGAGGAGATCATTCAGTATATGTAGGGTCTTCCAGCCCTGGAGAAGAGATCATTCAGTATATGTAGGGTCTTCCAGCCCTGGAGAGGAGATCATTCAGTATATGTAGGGTCTTCCAGCCCTGGAGAAGAGATCATTCAGTATATGTAGGGTCTTCCAGCCCTGGAGAGGAGATCATTCAGTATATGTAGGGTCTTCTAGCCCTGGAGAAGAGATCATTCAGTAAATGTAGGGTCTTCCAGCCCTGGAGAAGAGATCATTCAGTATATGTAGGGTCTTCCAGCCCTGGAGAAGAGATCATTCAGTATATGTAGGGTCTTCCAGCCCTGGAGAAGAGATCATTCAGTATATGTAGGGTCTTCCAGCCCTGGAGAGGAGATCATTCAGTATATGTAGGGTCTTCCAGCCCTGGAGAGGAGATCATTCAGTATATGTAGGGTCTTCCAGCCCTGGAGAAGAGATCATTCAGTAAATGTAGGGTCTTCCAGCCCTGGAGAAGAGATCATTCAGTAAATGTAGGACCTTCCAGCCCTGGAGAGGAGATCATTCAGTAAATGTAGGGTCTTCCAGCCCTGGAGAGGAGATCATTCAGTAAATGTAGGGTCTTCCAGCCCTGGAGAAGAGATCATTCAGTATATGTAGGGTCTTCCAGCCCTGGAGAGGAGATCATTCAGTAAATGTAGGGTCTTCCAGCCCTGGAGAGGAGATCATTCAGTAAATGTAGGGTTTTCCAGCCCTGGAGAGGAGATCATTCAGTAAATGTAGGGTCTTCCAGCCCCGGAGGAGAGACCATTCAACACCACATGTTCCCTTACTACAATGTTTTCTCACTCTATAAAGTTTCTGTAAATCTTATAGCTGTTCCCCCCAATTCCCAAGGCTGTCTGTGTCTGTGTGCAGGTGCACACTGTGTGTGTGTGTGTGTGTGTGTGTGTGTGTGTGTGTGTGTGTGTGTGTGTGTGTGTGTGTGTGTGTGTGTGTGTGTGTGTGTGTGTGTGTGTGTGTGTGTGTCTGTGTGCAGGTGCATGCTGTGTGTCTGTGTGCATGCTCTGTGTCTGTGTGCACCAGTGGAGGCTTCTCAGGGGAGGACCGTCCTCCTCAGTGAAATTTCATAAAAATAAAAATAGTGAAACATTAAAAAAGTGATCCTTTTTAGATAAAACTATACTAAACATATTCACGTCACCAAATAATTGATTAAAATACACTGTTTTGCAATGAAGGTCTACAGTAGCCTCAACAGCACTCTGTAGGGTAGCACCATGGTGTAGCCGGAGGACAGCTAGCTTCCGTCCTCCTCTGGCTACATTGACTTCAATACAAAACCTAGGAGGCTCGTAGGCCTCACCCCCTTCCATAGACATACATGGTAATTATGACTACTTCCGGGGGATGTCCTCCAACCAATCAAAGCTTTTGCAGTATGAACTGACATGTTGTCCATCCAATCATAGAATTAGGATCAGAGAATGAACCTAATGAGTTGTATTGGGATTGTGCCAAATAGCCTTATGGGGGTTCTATGTGTTGAGAGGCTTGGTGACATTGTTGGATAGAGATGATGAGTGAACAGTGATAGTTGAGCGTTTTTTGGATATTATTGAATTCAAACTAGTTTTTTCAAATTACAGGAGACGAACGAGGTATATTATAAAATGTTTTCTTGGTTTTAGAACTTTCTTTTTGTGTCCAGTTAGTGCAATTATTTAAATCTTCCTTGCTAAGTTCAGTAGCTAGCTAGCTACCAGCACGAGTGTGCAGTTTTCTCCGCCAGAATGGTAGAATGGCCAACGCTGCTGAAAATGTTGTGGAGTTTTTGTTGAAGAACCCCTTTCATTGTCTGGGGTACAAGGAAAAGGTGCAAATTAAAAAGTGAGGGTCGACCTCTGCCTGAGATCAGTTTCATGAAGAATGATGAAAAGGTGAGGGCGTTCAATACCACCTGGTCTCAAAAGTATTGCTGGTTAGCAAGGAGCCTTTCATCGAGCCGCCTGTATTGTTGGCCTTGCCTGCTTTTTGGAAAGTCTGAGCCTTGGTCGAAAGGTGAGTACAGTGACCTGAAGAACATCGATCATTCAGCTAAACGGCAAAACAAAAGCAGGGCATGCAAAAATGTGCTTTTAGACGACACGACGAGAGGGCAAGTTTCATTAACAAGGGCAACTACAAGGAAAGGGAAAGGGGGGATACCTAGTCAGCTGTATAACTAATAACTTACAACTTTCCTCCGGTATTTATTTAGCAAAGATGATAACACATAATCACTCTGGACAGACACAAGCAAAAACTCATGATATAAATGTTGTAGCAGCCTAGGCTACACATAAACATTAGAAATCTGACATGCTGTATCGGATGAAAATGAGATGATTTTTCAGTCTGATCAACTGTTAAAAATTGCCCCACTGCTCTGGGACCTAAGGTGCCACCAGTCTGACCGCTCTGGGACCTATGGTGCCACCAGTCTGACCGCTCTGGGACCTAAGGTGCCACCAGTCTGACCGCTCTGGGACCTAAGGTGCCACCAGTCTGCTAGCAGTTGTCAGTTATCGTCAGGTATGTGGATGATCAGGGCTTTATTCGGGAATGTTTCTTGGGATACTTTAATGTGTCAAGTGGGTGAGATGCGCAGTCTGTGTTTGACTTTATGCATTTTGAGATGTCTGAGTTTAAGTTCATAGAGAAACTCGTTGTCCAAACTTACGATGTCGCAGCTGTAATGGAATGTATCTGCTATTTGTATTTACAGCTAAGTCCCCTCATGTTCCCTGATTAAGAGGTGATGACTACTCCACTTCCATTGTCAACTCTCTCCTGACATGAACTGAAGCGAAGTCTCATGTGCCCGCTCATCCACCGGCACATTGAATGTTTCCCCTCCAAGCACTGTGAGTACCCCTATAAATGTCTCTCATTACTGTATGTAGAGTCAATCACATACACAATCACCTTATTAGACATCAATGATGCTTGGACTGACTCCTTCTTAGCTCGTTTGTCTAACTGTGTAGTGTGTTATCTTGTAGGTTTTTGTCTTCCCAGTCAAATCCTTCACTGGATTTGTCAAATCCTGCACTGCCACTGAACACCTCAACTCATGCCACATACCCTCATTCAATCACTGCTGTGATTACTTTCCAACACGGTGTAAGTAGCCCTCTCATTCCCATTCCCCATAATATGGTACTATAAATGTCTTTATTAAATGCTTTAGGTTAAAATAATCAGTCTTTAACGATTTTTTTAAACACACTTTGTCGTCTCTGTCCGTTCCGCGCCTATACTGTGTGTCTCCCATCCTACTACATTTTCAGCCTCCGCTGGTGTGCAGGTGCACGCTGTGTGTGTATGTGTGCACACTGTGTGTGTATTTTTTTGGTGCAAGCACACATGCTTGTGAATGTGCAAAAATGTGTGTGTGCACGAGAATGTTTTTTGGAGGTTTGGGCTGAGCCGTGCACTGCGGGTGGGTGACATTCTCCTCCATTCCCCATCTGTGCCCTGTGACTCCTGCTGAAGGGTCTGATGAGCAGCGCTTGTGGTTTACGACTGAGTTATACTGTAGATCTTCCTCTCCCCAGGCAATGGAACATAAAGCATAGTCCACCCTCTCTCACCCCCCTATTAAAGAAACATAGTGTTCTCTTAACAAGTGCACATTTCAAAGTTCAGGTGATGTAAGAAACTACATGGTGGGAGATAGCAGACAGCCAGCTATGTCACACACAAATAATATAATATATAAGGTAATATATTGAATGTTTTCGTTGTCATGGCAAAGTTTTTACCCCCTTTCTCCCATCAACTGACAGATTATTTCACTTATAATTCACTGTATCACAATTCCAGTGGGTCAGAAGTTTACATACACTAAGTTGACTAAGTTGACTGCTGGATGATACACTCAAATATTCTTTCCTACAGTTCGACCCGGCTCCTCGACGCGGAGAACCTCATGTGACTAGTGACTACCCCTGACTACTTTCTGTAAATTTGAAGCCATCCTTGTTCAAGTACTGCACATCTAGATTTGAATATACTGTACAAGAGGGGTTTAATAAATGCATTCTACAGAAGATAATGGTATAGGAAACCTACAAAATAATAGCAAGAACCCCCTCTGCAGTTTAGAAAATGCTGTCATAATGCTGTGCTGATAAACATTTACAATACATGTTTAAACGGCTTGGAAAATTCCAGGAAGTTTTCACCTGATGGAAGGGTATTCCAGGTGGAATATGCCATGAAGGCAGTAGAAAACAGCAGCACAGCAATTGGGATCCGATGCAAGGATGGGGTTGTGTTCGGTGTTGAGAAATTGGTTCTCTCCAAACTTTATCAGCATCACCCCAGCATCACCTCATCAATTCTAGTCAGCATTATCCCATCAACTCTAGTCAGCACCACCCCATCAACTCTAGTCAGCATCACCTCATCAACTCTAGTCAGCATCACCCCATCAACTCTAGTCAGCATCACCCCATCAACTCTAGTCAGCATCACCCCATCAACTCTAGTCAGCATCACCCCATCAACTCTAGTCAGCATCACCCCATCAACTCTAGTCAGCATCACCCCATCAACTCTAGTCAGCACCACCCCATCAACTCTAGTCAGCATCACCCCATCAACTCTAGTCAGCACCACCCCATCAACTCTAGTCAGCATCACCCCATCAACTCTAGTCAGCACCACCCCATCAACTCTAGTCAGCACCACCCCATCAACTCTAGTCAGCATCACCCCATCAACTCTAGTCAGCATCACCCCATCAACTCTAGTCAGCATCACCCCATCAACTCTAGTCAGCATCACCCTATCAACTCTAGTCAGCATCACCCCATCAACTCTAGTCAGCATCACCCCATCAACTCTAGTCAGCATCACCCCATCAACTCTAGTTAGCATCACCCCATCAACTCTAGTCAGCATCACCCCATCAACTCTAGTCAGCATCACCCCATCAACTCTAGTCAGCATCACCCCATCAACTCTAGTCAGCATCACCCCATCAACTCTAGTCAGCATCACCCTATCAACTCTAGTCAGCATCACCCCATCAACTCTAGTCAGCATCACCCCATCAACTCTAGTCAGCATCACCCCATCAACTCTAGTTAGCATCACCCCATCAACTCTAGTCAGCACCACCCCATCAACTCTAGTCAGCATCACCCCATCAACTCTAGTCAGCATCACCCCATCAACTCTAGTCAGCATCACCCCATCAACTCTAGTCAGCATCACCCTATCAACTCTAGTCAGCATCACCCCATCAACTCTAGTCAGCATCACCCCATCAACTCTAGTCAGCATCACCCCATCAACTCTAGTTAGCATCACCCCATCAACTCTAGTCAGCATCACCCCATCAACTCTAGTCAGAGATGGTGGGGTGACAATTATAATGTCTTGGTTATGCAAGCCATACAGAATAAAAATGACTGAAACCTCTCCCACAGATAATTTAAAAAACGCTGAAAACCTTTATATTTGTGTTCACCTTTCTTTCTACAGTCTACTGTTCTAGTCCAGTGCTGTGTTATAATGACGTTTTACATCTCCAATAGTTAAGTTAATAGTATCTTCAGCTACAATTAAAGAAATGTGTATATGACTGGAATTGTGCAGAGACTTTTCCCTCTTTCTCTAGTTTTACTTCCAGCACATTCACCAATCGACTCTGGCTGTGTGGTAGATTTGGCATCACATCTTCAATAGTTAAAACTTTTCTTTACAGCATCGTTATTTTTGTTCCATTGTCCATCATCAGAGAAAAAGGTCTATAATGGTCACTATAGAAATATCCAGACATTCCAGACAAATATCCAAACATTATTTTTTTCAAACAAAACACAAGACAAACACTGGAAACTTTTGAATGTGATGCTTTTGATACTAATTCCTGATCAGTGTCTGCTGGGGAACTCTGTCTCTGTTGTGTAACTGAAGAGTCCAAACTCAGGACAAAAAACACCCGTCCACTCCACAGAGAAGCCTTCTGATTATTCCTGTTGACCGAATGATTCACTTTTCCTCATGATTTGTCCAAACTTTTCTTGAGAAGCTTAGAGAAGACCTCCTGAGTTTGCTTTGCTCTCCACATATTATAGCTCAGTCTAAAAGGGTTGAAGGAAGGAGGGAGGAAGGACAGACAAAGAAGAAAACCTAAACACAACAATAAACAAAATCCCCCCCCCCCCCCCCCCCCCCCCCCCCCCCCCCCCCCCTCCTGTCTTCAGAAACGCCGTGAGGTTTTCTGGGCTCTGTCCGTCTCTGTGGAGACTTGGAAGCCTTTCTTTCCCCTCTTTCTCATCACTCGGCTCCTGGTCGTCGCCCCTCCATTCACGTCCTCCCTGATTCCCCGGGGTAGAACAAAGCGCAGAGCTGAAAGGGCTCTGAGGTAGGTAAATGTATTCAGTGACACAGGCCGGATGATTCTATTCTGTGCCAGCCCTGTAACATTTGTTTTTAGGCTTGTCTGAGCGCTGGGACAGCGTGTTGGGCCCATTGTCCCACGTGCTCTCCACACAGCCCCTCAGTTAATGGTGCACTTGTCCAGGGCCCCTGGAGCAGAAATGCTCAGCCGGGCAGGCCCGAGAGGGGAGGGGGTTACCCGCTCTCGGAAAAGCACTCTCAAAAGTAAGTTAAAGCTAGCTAGAGAGAGAGAGAGAGAGAATAGCATAACCACCACTAAACCCCCCTCCCTGCCTCCACCCTTATCCCTCCATCTCCTCATCTCTCCATCCCTCTATCCCTCCATCTCCTCATCTCTCCATCCCTCTATTCCTCCATCCCTCTATCCCTCCACTCGTTCCACATCTGGCCTATCTATCTGCTTCTCTTTCACAAGAGGCCCCTGGAAGTTGTTTTTCTTCCTCCCTCATTCTCTACTGATCTGGGGCTAATTCACCCTGCCTTTTCCCTGCTCCTCTACTCTCTCCAGTCTGATAAAGCAGTGAAAAGGAGGAGGCCTTTAGGAGCACAATGTTCCATTTCTTCAGAGTATGTAAAGTGGGCTACATGAGGGTCTGAAGGGCCAGGAGCGGCTAGAAAGGGCCAAGGTGAGCGCTGAGGAGGCTCCCAGGCATGGAGGTAGAGGGAGGGGGGGTCACAGGAGTCTACGGCAGAACCCCTCTGATAGTCTTCTGGGTATGGACTGGAGGGGTTCTTGAAAGGTTCTTTAAAGCAGGGATCATCAACTACATTCAGCCGTGGGTCGATTTTGTTATTGAGCGGATGGTCAGGGTGCCGGAACATAATTATTATTATAATTTTTTATTTATCCGTTATTTTACCAGGTAAGTTGACAGAGAACACATTCTCATTTACAGCAACGACCTGGGGAATAGTTACAGGGGAGAGGAGGGGGATGAAAGAGCCAATTGTAAATTGGGGATTATTAGGTGACCGTGATGGTTTGAGGGCCAGATTGGGAATTTAGCCAGGACACTGGGGTTAAGACCCCTACTCTTACGATAAGTGCCATGGGATCTTTAATGACCTCAGAGAGTCAGGACACCCGTTTAACGTCCCATCCGAAAGACGGCACCCTACACAGGGCAGTGTCCCCAATCACTGCCCTGGGGCATTGAGATATTTTTTAGACCAGAGGAAAGAGTGCCTCCTACTGGAAAGAGTGTCTCCCATCCAGGGACTGACCAGAACCAATCCTGCTTAGCTTTAGAAGCAAGCCAGCAGTGCTATGCAATTATAAATATTTCCGCAAATTAAAATCACTTGGGGCTGATTTGCTGGTGTTTTTACAGTCTTTTATGATCTACAATGTATAAAACATGTACATTTATTTAGATTTTTTGCTCAGAAAGTCACCTGTGGGCTGCCAGTTGGGGAACCCTGCTTTAAAACCTCATGAGACCCCCCCCCAAAAAAAATGTCTATACCAAGAAAGAAATGTTATATTGTGTTATTTATCTATTATTGTCAGTGCAAGTTGTCCTCTGTAGTGGTCATTAGGACATACAGTAAATATAAACCATTTGACATAACAGTCAATGGATACAGTAGGTGAAAAACCTAGTTGAGGCATCCAGGTGTCCACTACAGAGGACATTTCTTGATAAGCTCTAATTTAGCTATAATTTAATGTGAAAAAAGTATTACACAGTCCTGACAAATCACTTAACTATTCCTGAGATTGTAACTTTGAACTTAAATATCTTACTCACAAAAATTATAATTAATTAGTACATACACTTTTAATATTTCAATACAATGTGCAAATTTTGACGGCAGACAATTTTTAAGAACCAGGAAGATAAAGTTGTCAAGGTCATACCCCCACACATGATATCCCCACACAAGGTCATACCCCCACACATGATATCCCCACACAAGGTCATACCCCCACACATGATATCATTGAAAATCCCATAATGTCTTCTCAAAGGGACAACAGGAATTAATACAGTGGCTTGTATGGCCTCAGATACAGTTGAAGTCAGAAGTTTACATACACTTAGGTTGGAGTCATTAAAACTCGTTTTTCAACCACTCCACAAATTTCTTGTTAACAAACTATAGTTTGGCAAGTCGGTTAGTGCTTTCTACTTTGTGCATGACACAAGTAATTTTTCCAACAATTGTTTACAGACAGATTATTTCACTTATAATTCACTGCATCATAATTCCAGTGGGTCAGAAGTTTACATACACAAAGTTGACAGTGCCTTTAAACAGATTGGAAAATTCCAGATAATGATGTCATGGTTTTAGAAGTTTCTGATAGGCTAATTGACATAATTTAAGTCAATTGGAGGTGTACATGTGGATGTATTTCAAGGCCTACCTTCAAACTCAGTGCCTCTTAGCTTGACATCATGGGAAAATCAAAAGAAATCAGCGAAGAGCTCAGAGAAAAAATTGTAGACCTCCACCATTCTGGTTCATCCTTGGGAGCAATTTCCAAACGCCTGAAGGAACCACGTTCATCTGTACAAACAATAGTACGCAAGTATAAACACCATGGGACCACACAGCCGTCATACCGCTCAGGAAGGAGACGCGTTCTGTCTCCTAGAGATGAACGTACTTTGGTGCGAAAAGTGCAAATCAATCCCAGAACAACAGCAAAGGACCTTGTGACGATGCCGGAGGAAACGGGTACAAAAGTATCTATATCCACAGTAAAACGAGTCCTATATTGACATAACCTGAAAAGCCACACAGCAAGGAAGAAGCCACTGTTCTAAAACCACCATAAAAAATCCAATCTACGGTTTGCAACTGCACATGGGGACAAAGATTGTACTTTTTGGAGAAATGTCCTCTGGTCTGATGAAACAGAAATAGAACTGTTTGGCCATAATGACCATCATTATGGAGGAAAAAGGGGGAGGCTTGCAAGCCGAAGAACACCATCCCAACCGTGAAGCACGGGGGTTTCAACATCATGTTGTGGGGGTGCTTTGCTGCAGGAGGGACTGGTGCACTTCACAAAATAGATGACAACATGAGGCAGGAAAATGATGTGGATATATTGAAGGACATCTCAAGACATCAGTCAGGATTATTTAAACAGTTGATAACAGCCCAGCAGTGGGTAGACTGATAGGAGAAATATCTACAGGAGATCAGATCCTGTGTGGTGTGTGGTTAAAACATTGTTTTGAAAACATCAAATCTACTCCTATATGCCATTGCTTGGGACTGTCGTGAATGTGTACACTAAACTGGGGCATGCAGATATTCAAAGCTAATTAAAAATAATTTGTTT
Organism: Salvelinus namaycush; assembly: GCF_016432855.1. Classification (NCBI taxonomy): domain Eukaryota; kingdom Metazoa; phylum Chordata; class Actinopteri; order Salmoniformes; family Salmonidae; genus Salvelinus; species Salvelinus namaycush. The sequence goes on from NC_052315.1 coordinate 8,620,164, forward strand.
GAACAGGGACTAAAGGAACTGCAAAGCCTAAAATACATATACACACTAAAGAGGAGCCGACTGTTAGTAGCTACTGTTAGTTAGTTCTTATAGATATTTTATAGGTCTTAAATCTATGCATCTAACATCATTATTGCATGGATAATACACTACAAATGTATTGTTGAGTTAATATATAATATATAAATATAATATAACATATATTAATATATATAATATTTTAATATATAATATATTTTTACACACCAGCGGCATTGAGTAAAGACAAAATGCTGTTAATCTGTTTCATTAACGTTATTCGGCCGTACATTCCTAATGAAGAGATCACCTCTGCTACAATGGGGCCGGGAGGGCCATTGAACTTGTTTGAAAATGGTTCCCCATCCGTCTTGATGGGTTTTCACATACATTTATTCACTCATGAAAACCCTGTATAGAAATGTTCCCCAGCTATTATGCTGGCAGTCCCCGGGAGCTGATTCTCTCCAGACTTAACTAAACAGGAATTAAGTCCACCGTTTTCCACTGCAGATGTGTGTGTGTGTGTGCGCGAGCGTGTGTGTGTCTGTGTGCGTGCGTGTGTGTCTGTGTGTGCGTGCATGTCTGTGTGTGTGCGTGCGTGTGTGTCTGTGTGTGCGTGCATGTCTGTGTGTGTGCGCGAGCGTGTGTGTGTCTGTGTGCGTGCGTGTCTGTGTGTCGTGCATGTCTGTGTGTGTGCGTGCGTGCCAGTATGAAAGAGTAACACAGATTTTTTTGCGCTAAGATTTCTCTGTGTGTGTGTGTGTTTTTACGTCTATGTGAGCAGGGTTAAAACCCTTTCAGACGCATACACACACTCAAAACCAATGCTGGTATGGGGCACCTTCCTGTAATGTGTACTAGAAGATTATAGGCTCTGTGGCTGATTCTCCAACCCCACTGATTCTTCAAGCCCACTGATTCTCCAAGCCCACTGATTCTTCAAGCCCACTGATTCTTCAAGCCCACTGATTCTCCAAGCCCACTGATTCTCCAAGCCCACAGATTCTTCAAGCCCACTGATTCTCCAAGCCCACTGATTCTTCAAGCCCACTGATTCTCCAAGCCCACAGATTCTTCAAGCCCACTGATTCTTCAAGTTCACTGATTCTCCAAGCCCACTGATTCTTCAAGCCCACTGATTCTTCAAGCCCACTGATTCTTCAAGCCCACTCCTCTCAGCATGTTGACTTTGACACTTATATTTGAGGAGGAGGAGGAGGAAGGAAGGAATCGACCACGTCTTGCAAAAAGTGAATCTATAATCTGTTGTCCCACAAAGAAGGTGGAAGCCATCACAGGGTGTTGGGCTAGCTTGCTGAGTGTGGCGTTATGTCCCTGTTGCTCCTATTCAGACTGCGAGGTTGAGCGGCATAATAATGATTAAGGACATTAAAAGGTTGATTTAAGTGAGGACAAGGGGGCCTTCATCTAGGAGGTGATTTTTTGGCAATTGCGTTGGTCTCTTATTGGAAAAATTCCTCAGGGCCCACAGAGTGACACCTGGGAGGTCTCCGTAATGCTGGGTTTGGGCTTTCATATGGATCAAACCTCTATATTGCATCACTTCAGATTGATATTACACACGCACACACACGCACACGTACACACACACACGTACACACACGTACACACACACACACACACACACACGCGCACGCGCACACGCACACGTACACACACACACACACACACACACACACACACACACACACACACACACACACACACACACACACACACACACACACACACACACACACACACACACACACACACACACACACACACACACACACACACACACACACACACACACACACACACACACACGTACACACGTACACACGTACACACGCACACGTATACACACACAAATCCAAAACGATTTGCGGTGGTGGAACTAAAACAGACAGGGTGGATATTTGCTCTAGGAATGGTTTATGACCAGGGCAGAATGAGACCGTTCATAAATCTGAGTGATGTCCCGTCTCCTTAGGCGAGCATACAGTCAGTCAAAAGACTACTAGAGCTACTACTAGAGTTACTACTAGAGCTGCTACTAGAGTTACTACTAGAGCTACTACTAGAGATACTACTAGAGTTACTACTAGAGTTACTCCTAGAGTTACTACTAGAGTTACTACTAGAGCTACTACTAGAGTTACTACTAGAGCTACTACTAGAGCTGCTACTAGAGCTACTACTAGAGTTACTACTAGAGCTACTACTAGAGTTACTACTAGAGTTACTACTAGAGCTAATACTAGAGTTACTACTAGAGCTGCTACTAGAGTTGCTACTAGAGTTACTACTAGAGCTACTGCTAGAGTTACTACTAGAGTTACTACTAGAGCTGCTACTAGAGCTACTCCTAGAGTTACTACTAGATCTACTACTAGAGTTACTACTAGAGCTGCTACTAGAGTTACTACTAGAGCTACTACTAGAGATACTACTAGAGTTACTACTAGAGTTACTCCTAGAGTTACTACTAGAGTTACTACTAGAGCTACTACTAGAGTTACTACTAGAGCTACTACTAGAGTTACTACTAGAGTTACTACTAGAGCTGCTACTAGAGTTACTACTAGAGTTACTCCTAGAGTTACTACTAGAGCTACTACTAGAATTACTACTATAGCTACTACTAGAGTTACTACTAGAGCTACTACTAGAGTTACTACTAGAGCTGCTACTAGAGCTACTACTAGAGTTACTACTAGAGCTGCTACTAGAGCTACTACTAGAGTTACTACTAGAGTTACTCCTAGAGTTACTACTAGATCTACTACTAGAGTTACTACTAGAGCTACTACTAGAGTTACTACTAGAGTTACTACTAGAGCTACTACTAGAGTTACTACTAGAGCTGCTACTAGAGTTGCTACTAGAGTTACTACTAGAGCTGCTACTAGAGCTACTACTAGAGTTACTATTAGAGCTACTACTAGAGCTACTACTAGAGCTACTACTAGAGTTACTACTAGAGCTACTACTAGAGCTACTACTAGAGTTACTACTAGAGCTACTACTAGAGTTGCTACTAGTTGCTACTAGAGCTACTACTAGAGTTGCTACTAGAGCTACTACTAGAGCTGCTACTAGAGCTACTACTAGAGCTGCTACTAGAGCTGCTACTAGAGCTACTACTAGAGCTACTACTAGAGCTACTACTAGAGATACTACTAGAGCTGCTACTAGAACTGCTACTAGAGCTACTACTGGAGCTGCTGCTAGAGCTGCTGCTAAGAGAGCTTATACTAGAGCGTTAGGTAACCTAGCGTTTAGAGCATTGGGCCAGTAACCGAAATCTGTCGATTTGCCCTTCAGCAAGGCACAACCCTAATTTGCTCAAGGGGTGCCATACTACTATAGCTGACCCTGTAAAACAACACATTCCACTGCACCTTTTACAGTTAGTCAGTCATACCACTACTGGGTCATACAGTCAGTTAGTTAGTCAGTCAGACTACTACTGGGTCATACAGTCAGTTAGTTAGTCAGTCAGACTACTACTGGGTCAAACAGTCAGTTAGTTAGTCAGTCAGACTACTACTGGGTCATACAGTTAGTTTGTCAGTCAGACTACTACTGGGTCACAATGTCAGTTAGATAGTCAGTCAGACCACTACTGGGTCAAACAGTTAGTTAGTCAGTCAGACTACTACTGGGTCATACAGTCAGTTAGTCAGTCAGTCAGACTACTACTGGGTCATACAATCAGTTAGTTAGTCAGTCAGACTACTACTTGGTCATACAGTCAGTCATACAGTCAGTCAGACTACTACTGGGTCATACAGTCAGTCAGACTACTACTGGGTCATACAGTCAGTTAGTTAGTCAGTCAGACTACTACTTGGTCATACAGTCAGTCAGACTACTACTGGGTCATACAGTCAGTTAGTTAGTCAGTCAGACCACTACTGGGTCATACAGTCAGTTAGTTAGTCAGTCAGACCACTACTGGGTCATACAGTTAGTTAGTCAGTCAGACCACTACTGGGTCATACAGTCAGTCATACAGTCAGTCAGACTACTACTGGGTCATACAATCAGTTAGTTAGTCAGTCAGACTACTACTTGGTCATACAGTCAGTTAGTTAGTCAGTCAGACCACTACTGGGTCATACAGTCAGTCATACAGTCAGTCAGACTACTACTGGGTCATACAATCAGTTAGTTAGTCAGTCAGACTACTACTTGGTCATACAGTCAGTCAGACTACTACTGGGTCATACAGTCAGTTAGTTAGTCAGTCAGACAACTACTGGGTCATACAGTCAGTTAGTTAGTCAGTCAGACTACTACTGGGTCATACAGTCAGTTAGTTAGTCAGTCAGACAACTACTGGGTCATACAGTCAGTTAGTTAGTCAGTCAGACCACTACTGGGTCATACAGTTAGTTAGTCAGTCAGACCACTACTGGGTCATACAGTCAGTTAGTTAGTCAGTCAGACCACTACTGGGTCATACAGTCAGTTAGTTAGTTAGTCAGTCAGACTACTACTGGGTCATACAGTCAGTTAGTTAGTCAGTCGGACCACTACTGGGTCATACAGTTAGTTAGTCAGTCAGACCACTACTGGGTCATACAGTCAGTTAGTTAGTCAGTCAGACCACTACTGGGTCATACAGTCAGTTAGTTAGTTAGTCAGACTACTACTGGGTCATACAGTCAGTTAGTTAGTCAGTCAGACCACTACTGGGTCATACAGTCAGTTAGTTAGTCAGTCAGACTACTACTGGGTCATACAATCAGTTAGTTAGTCAGTCAGACTACTACTGGGTCATACTGTCAGTTAGTTAGTCAGTCAGACCACTACTGGGTCATACAGTCAGTTAGTTAGTCAGACTACTACTGGGTCATACAGTCAGTCATACAGTCAGTCAGACCACTACTGGGTCATACAGTCAATTAGTCAGTCAGTCAGACTACTACTGAGTCATATAGTCAGTCAGTCAGACTACTAATGAGTCAATTAGTCAGTCAGTCAGTCAGACTACTACTGGGTCAGAAGGAAAATTGCATAAAGGAAGTGACATCATTCAGTATTAGACAGGTGTGAGGACCAAACATTTGAGGTAGCTAATAACAGAGAGGAAGAGGCAAAGCGAGAGGGATTACTGGGCCCAAAACCTGTCTTCTCCAGCAGGTGGCGTGCTTTCATTATTTTGCTCACCTATCGAGGAGTTTTTGTATGGAGAGTGTCGAATTTGGTTAAGAAAAGAATGTATGGCTTGCTTGCTAAGTGTGGCTTATTTGATCGAATAAAAGTTTCATAGTGATTACGTTGTTATGAGTGTACTGATGTAAGTAGAACAGGTGACATCCTGGCAACGTTGAGAAAAGACACTTTGTGCCTGGTCGTCACTAGTTACCACAGTCACAAAGTCATAAACCCCAACCTATTTCTACAATTTATCTTCTTAAAATGTGATGTTAAACCTAACCTTAACCACACTGCTAACCTTATGCCTAACCATAACCTTAAATTAAAACCAAGAAGCACATTTGAGTTTTTATGAATTTTTACACTTTGCTAATTTTGACTTTATGGATGTAGTAACTAGTGGAAACCGTTGTGCCTGTTCCTCACACGCATAGCTGCCCTCTCATTGGTTAGAATGTTCCTACCTGATCTTACCTCCTCCCGACTGAATTCCATTTTTGAAGACATTTATTTTCATTGTTAGAGCAGCCACTACAGTACCTGGTCAATATAATGGATAGTCTGATAGAGCAGCCACTACAATACCTGGTAGTGGGCTTGATTACCAATAACAACAAGACAGCCTACAGGGAGTGGGTGATGGCACACGGAGTGTGATGTCAGAAAAACAACCTCTCTCAACGTCAACAAAACAAAGGAGATGATCGTAGACTTCAGGAAACAGCAGAGGAAGCACCCCCCCTATCCACATCGACGGGACAACAGTTGAGAAGGTGGAAAGTTAAGTTCCTCGGCATTCCTCGTCCTTGACTAGTCTCTCAAAGCACTTCATGATGACAGAAGTGAGTGCTACGGGGCAATAGTCATTTAGTTCAGTTACCTTTAACTTCTTGGGTACAGGAACAATGGTGGCCGTCTTGACGCATGTGGGGACAGCAGACTGGGATAGGGAGAGATTGAATATGTCCTTAAGCACACCAGCCAGCTGGTCTGCGCATGCTCTGAGGACGCAGCTAGGGATGCCATTTGGGCCGGCAGCCTTGCGAGGGTTAACACCTTTAAATGTCTTTCTCACGTCGGCCACGGAGAAGGAGAGGGAGGGCCCGCAGTCTTTAGTAGCGGGTCACTTCAGTGAAACTGTATTATTCACACAGCAGGCAAAGAAGGTGTTTAGTTTGTCTGGGAGCAAGACGTCGATGTCCGTGACGTGGCTGGTTCTCTTTTTGTAGTCCGTGATTGACTGTAGACCCTGCCACATACGTCTCGTGTCTGAGCTGTTGAATTGCGACTCCACTCTGTCCCTATACCGTCATTTCGCTTGTTTGATTGCCTTGCGGAGGGAATAACTACACTTTTTGTATTCGGCCATATTCCCAGTCTTTTTTCCATGGTTAAATGCAGTGGTTCGCGCTTTCAGTTTTGCTCGATTGCCGCCATCTTTCTGGTTAGGGTAGGTTTTAATTGTCACAGTGGGTACAACATCGCCAATGCACTACCTTATAAACTCACTCACCGAATCAGAGTATAAATGGAGTCGTGGTCAGATTTGCCAAAGGGAAGGAGGGGGAGGGCTTGTATGCATCGCGGAAGTTAGAGTAGCAGTGATCCAGTGTATTGCCTGCATCATGGTATCGGCTTGAGGGGGGATAAACATGGCTGTGACAATAACCGACTAGAATCCTCTTGGGAGATAATATGGTCGGCATTTGATTGTGAGGAATTCTAGGTCAGGTGAACAAAAGGACTTGAGTTCCTGTATGTTGTTACGATTACACCATGAGTCGTTAATCATGAAGCATATACCCCTGCCCTTCTTTTTCCCAGAGAGATGTTTATTTCTGTTGGTGCGACGCATAAAACAATCCCGGTGGTTGTACCGACTCCGACAACATATCCCGAGAGAGCCATGTTTCCGTGAAACAGAGTATGTTACAATCCCTGATGTCTCTCTGGAAAGCAACCCTTGCCCTAATTTCGTCTACCTTGTTATCTAGAGACTGGACATTGGCGAGTAATATACTCAGAAGCGCTGGGTGGTGTGCACATCTCCGAAGTCTGACCAGGAGGCTGCTCCATCTACCTCTTCTGTGGCAATGTTGTTTGGTCGTAGTGTTGGTAAATTGACGTCGCTCTGATATCCAATAGTTCTTCCCGGCTGTATGTAATAACACTTAAGATTTTCTGGGCTAACAATATAAGAAATAATACATAAAAAAAAAAAATACTGGACTCTCTCTGTCCGCCACTACCTGGTCAATGAAATGGATAATCTGATAGAGCAGCCACTACAGTACATGTTCAATATAATGGATAATCTGATAGAGCAGCCACTACAGTACCTGGTCAATATAATGGATAATCTGATAGAGCAGCCACTACAGTACCTGGTCAACCTGGTCTAAGTTTGTCTTACTCACTGCTTTAGCACACTCTGCTAACACGGATGTTTTAGCCGTGTCTGAATCCTGGCTTTGGAAAACCACCAAAACCCTGAAATCTCCATCGCTAACTATAACATTTTCCGCCAAGATAGAACTGCCAAAGGGGGCGGTGTTGCAATCTACTGCAATGATAGCCTGCAGAGTTCTGTATTACTATCTAAGTCTGTACCAAAACAATTCGAGCTTCTACTTCTAAAAATTCACCTTTCCAGAAACAAGTCTCTCCTTGTTGCCGCTTGCCATAGACCTCCCTCTGCTGTGCCCTCGATACCATATGTGAATTGATTGCCCCATCTATCTTCTGAGCTCGTGCTACTAGGTGACCTAAACTGGGACATGCTTAACACCCCGACCACCCTACAATCCAAGCTTGATGCCCTCAATCTCACACAAATTATCAATGAACCTACCAGGTACAACTCCAAATCCGTAAACACAGGCACCCTCATAGATGTCATCCTAACTAACTCGCCCTCCAAATACACCTCTGCTGTTTTCAATCAAGATCTCAGCGATCACTGCCTCATTGCCTGCATCCGTAATGGGTCTGCGACCAAACGACCACCCCTCATCACTGTCAAACGCTCCCTAAAACACTTCTGCGAGCAGGTCTTTCTAATCCACCTGGCCGGGGTGTCCTGGTATGACATTGACCTCATCCCGTCAGTAGATGATGCCTGGCTATTCTTTAAAAGTGCCTTTCTCACCATCTTAAATAAGCATGCCCCATTCAAATAATTTAGAACTAGGAATAGATATAGTCCTTGGTTCACTCCAGACCTGTCTACCCTTGACCAGCACAAAAACATCCTGTGGCGTTCTGCATTAGCAACGAACAGCCCCCGTGATATGCAACTTTCAGGGAAGTTAGGAACCAATATACACAGGCAGTTAGGAAAGCTAAGGCTAGCTTTTTCAAACATAAATTTGCATCCTGTAGTACTAACTCAAAAAAGTTCTGGGACACTGTAAAGTCCATGGAGAATAAGAGCACCTCTTCCCGGCTGCCCACTGGGAGGAGGTGGGAGGAGGCTGGGAGGAGGCTAGGAAACACTGTCACCACTGATAAATCCACTATAATTGAGAATTTCAATAAGCCTTTCTCTACGGCTGGCCATGCTTTCCACCTGGCTACCCCTACCCCGGTCAGCTGCCCGGCACCCTCCACAGCAACCCGCCAAAGCCCCCAGCATTTCTCCTTTACCCAAATCCAGATAGCTGATGTTCTGAAAGAGCTGCAAAATCTGGACCGCTACAAATCAGCCGGGCTAGACAATCTGGACCCTCTCTTTCCAAAATGATCTGATGAAATTGTTGCAACCCCTATTACTAGCCTGTTCAACCTCTCTTTCGTATCGTCTGAGATTCCCAAAGATTGGAAAGCTGCCGCGGTCATCCCCCTCTTCAAAGGGGGAGACACTCCAGACCCAAACTGCTACAGACCTATATCTATCCTACCCTGTCTTTCTAAGGTCTTCGAAAGCCAAATTAACAAACATATTACCGACCATTTCGAATCCCACCGTACCTTCTCCGCTATGCAATCTGGTTTCAGAGCTGGTCATGGGTGCACCTCAGCCACGCTCAAGGTCCTAAACGACATCTTCATAACCGCCGTCGATAAGAGACATTACTGTGCAGCCGTATTCATCGACCTGGCCAAGGCTTTTGACTCTGTCAATCACCACATTCTTATTGGCAGACTCAACAGCCTTGGTTTCTCAAATGATTGCATCGCCTGGTTCACCAACTACTTTTCTGATAGAGTTCAGTGTGTCAAATCAGAGGGCCTCTGTCAGTCTCTATGGGGGTGCCACAGGGTTCAATCCTCGGGCCGACTCTCTTCTCTGTATACATCAATGATGTTGCTCTTGCAGCTGGTGATTCTCTGATACACCTCTACGCAGACGACACCATTCTGTATACTTCTGGCCCCTCTTTGGACACTGTGTTAACTAACCTCCAGACAAGCTTCAATGCCATACAACTCTCCTTCCGTGGCCTCCAACTGCTCTTAAATGTAAGTAAAACAAAACGCATGCTATTCAACCGATCACTGCCCGCACCTGCTCGCCTGTCCAGCATCACTACTCTGGACGGCTCTGACTTAGAATACGTGGACAACTACAAATACCTAGGTGTCTGATTAGACTGTAAACTCTCCTTCCAGACTCACATTAAGCATCTCCAATCCAAAATTAAATCTAGAATTGGCTTCCTATATCGCAACAAAGCATCCTTCACTCATGCTGCCAAACATACCCTCGTAAAACTGACCATCCTACCTATCCTCGACTTCGGTGATGTCATCTAAAAAATTGCCTCCAAAACTCTACTCAACAAACTGGATGCAGTCTATCACAGTGCCATCCGTTTTGTCACCAAAGCCCCATACACTACCCACCATTGCGACCTGTACGCTCTCGTTGGTTGGCCCTCGCTTCATACTCGTCGCCAAACCCACTGGCTACAGGTCATCTACAAGTCTCTGCTAGCTAAAGCCCCACCTTATCTCAGCTCACTGGTCACCATAGCAGCACCCACTCGTAGCACACGCTCCAGCAGGTATATCTCACTGGTCACCCCCAAAGCCAGTTCCTCCTTTGGTCGTCTTTCCTTCCAGTTCTCTGCTGCCAATGACTGGTCAATAAAATGGATAATCTGATAGAGCAGCCACTACATTACCTGGTTAATATAATGGATAATCTGATAGAGCAGCCACTACATTACCTGGTTAATATAATGGATAGTCTGATAGAGCAGCCACTACAGTACCTGGTCAATATAATGGATAGTCTGATAGAGCAGCCACTACATTACCTTGTTAATATAATGGATAATCTGATAGAGCAGCCACTACATTACCTGGTTAATATAATGGATAGTCTGATAGAGCAGCCACTACAGTACCTGGTCAATATAATGGATAGTCTGATAGAGCAGCCACTACATTACCTGGTTAATATAATGGATAGTCTGATAGAGCAGCCACTACATTACCTGGTTAATATAATGGATAATCTGATAGAGCAGCCACTACATTACCTGGTTAATATAATGGATAGTCTGATAGAGCAGCCACTACAGTACCTGGTCAATATAATGGACAGTCTGATAGAGCAGCCACTACAGTACCTGGTCAATATAATGGATAGTCTGATAGAGCAGCTACTACAGTACCTGGTCAATATAATGGATAGTCTGATAGAGCAGCCACTACAGTACCTGGTCAATATAATGGATAGTCTGATAGAGCAGCCACTACAGTACCTGGTCAATATAATGGATAGTCTGATAGAGCAGCCACTACAGTACCTGGTCCTCCCCCGCCCTCCTTTTGGAAAAGCTGACCACGACTCTATTTTGTTGCTCCCAGCCTATAGACAGAGACTAAAACAGGAAGCTCCTGCGCTCAGGTCTGTTCAACGCTGGTCCGACCAATCTGATTCTACGCTTCAAGATTGCTTCGATCACGTGGATTGGGATATGTTCCGCACTGCGTCAAACAACAACATTTACGATTACGCTGATTCAGTGAGCGAGTTTATTAGCAAGTGCATGGGCGATGTCGTACCCACAGCAACTATTAAATCATTCCCAAACCAGAAACCGTGGATTGATGGCAGCATTCCCGTGAAACTGAAAGCGCGAACCAGGGCGAGGTGACCGGACACATGACCGAATACAAACAGTGTAGCTATTCCCTGCGCAAGGCAATCAAACAAGCTAAGCGTCAGTATAGAGACAAAGTAGAGTCGCAATTCAACGGCTCAGACACAGAGTTATGTGGCAGGGTCTACAGTCAATCACGGATTACAAAAAGAAAACCAGCCCTGTCGCGGACCAGGATGTTTTGCTCCCAGACAGACTAAACAACTTCTTTGCTCGCTTTGAGGACAATACAGTGCCACGGCCCGCTACCAAAACCTGTGGACTCTCCTTCACTGCAGCCGACGTGAGTAAAACATTTAAACATGTTAACCCTCGCAAGGCTACAGGCCCAGAAGGCATCCCCAGCCGCGTCCTCAGAGCATGCGCAGACCAGCTGGCTGGTGTGTTTACGGACATATTCAATCAATCCTTATCCCAGTCTGCTGTTCCCACATGCTTCAAGAGGGCCACCATTGTTCCTGTTCCCAAGAAAGCTAAGGTAACTGAGCTAAACGACTACCGCCCCGTAGCACTCACTTCCGTCATCATGAAGTACTTTGAGAGACTAGTCAAGGACCATATCACCTCCACCCTACCTAACCATGTGTATGTGACAAATAAGATTTGATTTGGTCAATATAATGGATAGTCTCTGCTCATAATGATCCCAAAAGAAGGGTTCCTTCCCAAATTAAACCCTACGTAGTGCCCTATTTTTGACCAGGGCACAGAGGGGATAAAGGTTGATGGTGTTTATGATAATGATGAAGACTGCCGTGTTTAAAAAAATTATAATCCCAGAAAGCTGCCACATCAATTACCACTACACGATTCACTCTCTCACACACACACACACACACACACACACACACACACACACACACACACACACACACACACACACACACACACACACACACACACACACACACACACACACACACACACACACACACACACACACACACACACACACACAGAGCCCACAGCCCACCCCTGACTGCTGTATTGGGCTGCAGGCTGTGTAAGAGGATCCTGTATTGTCCTGCATGGCTTGGCAGGTCAAAGTGCTCTGGGGCATCGGGGCTGGCTGCATTGTGGCTGCACTCCATTCACTAGGAGGTACAGGGCATTCCTGGGAGCAGTGAGAGGCTCCAGTCTCGTCTCAGGTGACCAGAGTTAGTACACTCAGACCAGGGTGTGTCACAAGAGCTCAACCAATAACAGCAGGACAGGAAGTGACTTTACTGGATATCTAGCCATACCAGTACAGTAGCACAGAGCCGGTGGTAATCAGAAAACAGAGGAGCGCATGGCCTGTGTTGTGAGATAAGTTGAAAGTAATTATGTGTTTTTAACGGTGTACTCTTATGGACAACAAGAGAAGACTGGAAGCATCATTTAGAGGGCTAGACGTAGTCTTGCTATTCTTCAAATGTCTCACTTACAAAATGTAGAATTTATTCTAGATTTACAACTTTGTTGATGGTCAGGAGACAAGGAGAGACGGAGGCTAGGTTTTCATCCCACCCACCAGTCCAGTTACGCCTGTTTTCACGTAGATCCCTCTCCCCCCGGCCGAATACCTCACGTCCCTGATGGGATTCCAGAGCCGTTCCGCCACATGACAGTACTGCTACAGTCTCTATACAGCAATAGTGACTATATCCAATGTGTTGAGATACCTGACAACTATTACAGAGACTGAACATTACATTTATTGAATAAAGTCATTAACATTTTAAATCCACTCCCGGTCAAAAGTTTTAGAACACTCATTCAAGGGTTTTTCTTTATTTTTACTACTTTCTACATTGTAGAATAATAGTGAAGACATCAAACTATGAAATAACACATATGGAATCACGTAGTAATCAAAAAGTGTTAAACAAATCAAAATATATTTGAGATTCTTTAAATAGCCACCCTTTGCCTTGATGACAGCTTTGCACACGCTTGGCATTCTCTCAACCAGCTTCACCTGGAATGCTTTTCCAACAGTCTGAAGGAGTTTCCACATATGCGGAGCACTTGTTGGCTTCTTTTCCTTCACTCTGCGGTCCGACTCATCCCAAACCATCTCAATTTGGTTGAGGTCGGGGGATTGTGGAGGCCAGGTCATCTGATGCAGCACTCCATCACTCTCCTTCTTGGTCAAATAGCCCTTACACAGCCTGGAGGTGTGTTGGGTCATTATCCTGTTGAAAAACAAATGATAGTCCCACTAAGCGCAAACCAGATGGGATGGCGTATCGCTGTGGTAGCCATGCTGGTTAAGCGTGCCTGGATTTCTAAATAAATCACTGACTGTGTCACCAGCAAAGCGCCCCCATATAACACGTCCTCCTCCATGCTTCACGGTGGGAACAACACATGTGGAGATAATCCGTTCATCTACTCTGTGTCTCACAAAGACACAGCGGTTGGAACCAAAATCCAAAGTCCAATTTGGACTCATCAGACCAAAGGACAAATTTCTGTCGGTCTAATGTCCATTTCTCATGTTTCTTGGCCCAAGCAAGTCTCTTCTTCTTATTGGTGTCCTTTAGTAGTGGTTTCTTTGCAGCAATTCGACCATGAAGGCCTGATTCACACAGTCTCCTCTGAACAGTTGATGTTGAGATGTGTCTGTTACTTGAACTCTGTGAAGCATTTATTTGGGCTACAATTTCTGAGGCTGGTAACTTTAATGAACTTATCCTCTGCAGCAGAGGTAACTCTGAGTCTTCCATTCCTGTGGCAGTCCTCATGAGAGCCAGTTTCGTCATAGCGTTTGATGGTTTTTGCGACTGCATTTGAAGAAACTTTCAAAGTTCTTGAAATGTTCCGTATTGACTGACCTTCATGTCTTAAAGTTATGATGGACTGTCGTTTCTTTTTGCTCATTTGAGCTGTTCTTGCCATAATATGGACTTGGTCTTTTACCAAATAGGGCTGTCTTCTGTATACACCCTACCTTGTCACAACACAACTGATTGGCTCAAACGTATTAAGAAGGAAAGAAATTCCACAAATGAACTTTTCACAAGGCACACCTGTTAATTGAAATGCATTCCAGGTGACTACCACATGAAGCTGGTTGAGAGAATGTCAAGAGTGTGCAAAGCTGTCATCAAGGCAAAGGGTGGCTATTTGAAAAATCTCAATAATAACATAGGTGTTCTAAAACCTTTGACAGGTAGTGTATGTGTGTAAAATGGTGTACAATACGTAATACTGTTTTCTCTTCCCATCGTTATTTTACTTGTATGACTTTTCATAAACATTTTCACTGTTCGAACAAACATTTGTTAATATTATTCACGGATGCCAAAATGTTTTAGTAAAATATTAATAATGTGAAACTCAACGTAAAATCCCCAAACAGGGCAGGGCCAGGTTAAGGTCCGCTGTGGATTGTGACCACTAGAGGGAGCTGTTGGTTCTTATTGACCACTGACATTCTGCTCATTGTGCCAGAGATATACTGTATATTTCAAAAGGAGCAGTTGTCCTTTATTCATGGATGACATATGCCAAGTAAACTCCACACCAAAAAAGACTTTCACTGTAGTGAGAAGTTATGTTTAATTATATTTCCTACTTTATAACTTTGATGTCAAGACACTGGCTGGATTTAGGTTCACTATAACAACTACACGTCTGTACACAATTTTATTGGTTCCATATTTTGCAATAATTCCATGTGAATAATGCTATCTGGGCAACCAGTAATTGCCTGCCAGATGTGTTTCAAGTCTGTAAGCTACAGCCTAGAGATGACAAGAAATATCACATTCTGTATTACATTATTCACTAGTAGGGTACACCCCTTGTATGTACTTTAGTTCATATTGGGATGGTAGCTTGAAGTGTTCCAGCTATCATCAAATTAATGTCAGATTTGACTTTTTGTAGCAGGTTAGGAGAATTAACGTAGCAGTTATGGGGAATTAACGTAGCAGGTTAGGATAATTAATGTAGCAGGTTAGGAGAATTAACGTAGCAGGTTAGGAGAATTAACATAGCAGGTTAGGGGAATTAACGTAGCAGGTTAGGAGAATTAACGAAGCAGGTTAGGAGAATTAACGTAGCAGGTTAGGAGAATTAACGTAGCAGGTAAGGGAATTAACGTAGCATGTTAGGGGAATTAACGTAGCAGGTTTGGGGAATTAACGTAGCAGGTTTGGGGAATTAACGTAGCAGGTTAGGAGAATTAACATAGCAGGTTAGGAGAATTAACTTAGCAGGTTAGGAGAATTAACGTAGCAGGTTAGGAGAATTAACTTAGCAGGTTAGGAGAATTAACGTAGCAGGTTAGGAGATTTAACGTAGCAGGTTAGGGGAATTAACGTAGCAGGTTAGGGGAATTAACGTAGCAGGTAAGGGAATTAACGTAGCAGGTTAGGAGAATTAACGTAGCAGGTTAGGGGAATTAACGTAGCAGGTTAGGAGAATTAACGTAGCAGGTTAGGGGAATTAATGTAGCAGGTTAGGAGACTTAACGTAGCAGGTTAGGAGAATTACCGTAGCAGGTTAGGAGAATTAACGTAGCAGGTTAGGGGAGTTAACGTAGCAGGTTAGGGGAATTAACGTAGCAGGTTAGGGGAATTAACGTAGCAGGTTAGGGGAATTAACGTAGCAGGTTAGGAGAATTAACGTAGCAGGTTAGGATAATTAACGTAACAGGTTAGGGGAATTAATGTAGCAGGTTAGGATAATTAACGTAGCAGGTTAGGGGAATTAACGTAGCAGGTTAGGAGAATTAACGTAGCAGGTTAGGAGAATTAACGTAGCAGGTTAGGAGAATTAACGTAGCAGGTTAGGGGAGTTAACGTAGCAGGTTAGGAGAATTAACGTAGCAGGTTAGGAGAATTAACGTAGCAGGTTAGGAGAATTAACGTAGCAGGTTTGGGAATTAGGTTAAGGTCAATAAAAAGGTTATGGTTAGCTAAAATGCAAAAAATATCAACTTGTGAAGTCAAAATGACAAAAGCTTGATTACTTCTAGCCATGACCTTCATATTGGGATGGGGATAAAAGTAGCCTATATCTTTTTACAACTGGACGACGGGATGTGAAGAAATGCAAATTCAGCGGATGTACATACTGTACACAGGCCACAGCACTGCATCACCCGAAAAACAACGACCAAGAATAAAATTTTGACTTGAGCCACAGGTGTTATTGAAAGTGATTGCCACCAGCGACATTAAAACCCCCAAAAAGGAACACACCTCTTCCCAATTGCACTCTCACAGTAAATGTTATGGAATATGCATAAGGTAAGTTGTGTTGGACATTTATATAGGACCACTGAATAACCAAACATGCCAAGTAAATTGTGTATTAGACTAGTTCTGACATCTGTGATTGATCTCTTATGCATAACCCTTTAAGCTTTAATAATGCTCTATGTAGACCAGTGCAGGCTGCAGAGGGGAGGACGGCTGATAATAAAGACTAGAACGGAGCGATTGGAATGGCATCGGACACATGGAAACCATGGAAACCATGTGTTGGATGTACTTGATTGAATGTACCATTCCACTAATTCCACTCCAGCCATTACCACGAGCCCATCCTCCCCAATTAAGTTGCCAACAACCTCATGTGATGTAGATTTAATGTCATATTTATGATCCTCTGGGTGTAATGTGATCATATCAAATAACCTACAGAATGATGCCAATTTAACTACAGTTCCTCTTACCATCTCAACACAGGGAACCATTTTCAAGATTTACATTTTTTTTCACTGTCTTCAACACTTCAAATGTTGGTCCTCTGCAGTTTACTATGGTCTACAAGTCATATGGCTAGCTGCTGAAAATGTATGTTAAAGTGATCCCAAAACAGAGCTGGTGTTTCTACTTCCTGCTGTCATCTTACAGGAGGTCCTTCTTCAAGTTCCATCCACCATTGGATGACACCCACAGTAAGGCTACTGTCCTCTGCAGTCAGAAGATCCACAAGGACCATGTTTGCTCCTGGAATTACGACATCCCCACACCAGAGGCTATGTAGAGCGACAGAGGGACCGACAGACAGTCGCCCAAGGTAAACCCACAGTTACTAATGAGATGAGCAGAGAGTGCGGGGTGGGGAGCAGGGTTGGGCTCGGTGTGTCTCTTGTCCGCCCTTCCAGGCCATTTGTTGACTCAGATGTGGTGAGTAAACAGGGCGAGGCCCTCCGTGTGGTGTGGGCCCTTCATTCTCATGGAACCTGCCTAGTCTGTCTGCCAGCCTGCCTGCACAGTGCACCCAGTGGATTAGGGTAATGCTGGCCTAGGTGGCGTAGCGCCTCTGGTCTACCCTGACGGGAGGTGATGGATTAGGGATTTTTGAGGGCCGCTGGCAGCCCGAGGGGCCTTGCGGGGGCCAAGGACGCACAGAGCCAGGAGGGCCACCCAATCCCTGGGCTCAGTAACACGTTGACAAGAGATTATCATGTTTGTCGTGTTGGTACCGTAGCCGGGGTCTGGGGAAGTGCTGGGGTCAGGAAGTGTGCAGTGGTCCTCTGCTCTGGGTGGACCAGTATCCTCCAGAGAGATGGGTACGATACAGTACAGGAAGTTAAAGTATGTCAGTGGGTCTAGTGTAGGACCCTAGGTAGGGTTGTAGTGTAGTACCCTAGGTAGGGTTGTAGTGTAGGGCCCTAGGTAGGTAGGGTTGTAGTGTAGGACCCTAGGTAGGTAGGGTTGTAATGTAGGGTTCTAGGTAGGTAGGGTTGTAGTCTAGGACCCGAGGTAGGTGGGGTTGTAGTGTAGGGTCCTAGGAAGGTAGGGTTGTAGTGTAGGACCCTAGGTAGGGTTGTAGTGTAGGATTCTAGGAAGGTAGGATTGTAGTGTAGGACCCTAGGTAGTGTTGTAGTGTAGGATCCTAGGTGTGTAGGGCCCGAGGTAGGGTTGTAGTTTAGGGTAATAGGAAGTTAGGGTTGTAGTGTAGTGTCCTAGGTAGTGCTGTAGTCTAGGGACCTAGGTAGGTAGGGTTGTAGTGTAGGGCCCTATGTAGGGTTGTAGTGTAGGATCCTAGGTAGGTAGGGTTGTAGTGTAGGGCCCTATGTAGGGTTGTAGTGTAGGATCCTAGGTAGGTAGGGGTGTAGTGGAGGTGTGAGGTAGGTAGGGTTGTAGTGTAGGGCCCTAGGTAGGTAGGGTTGTAGTGTAGGACCCTAGGTAGGCTGTAGTCTAGTGTCCTAGGTAGGAAGGGCTGTAGTCTAGTGTCCTAGGTAGGTAGGGTTGTAGTGTAGGGCCCTAGGTAGGTAGGGTTGTAGTGTAGGGTCCTAGGTAGGCTGTAGTCTAGTGTCCTAGGTAGGTAGGCTGTAGTCTAGGGTCCTAGGTAGGGTTGTAGTGTAGGGCCCTAGGTAGGTAGGGTTGTAGTGTAGGGTCCTAGGTAGGCTGTAGTCTAGTGTCCTAGGTAGGGAGGGCTGTAGTCTAGGGTCGTAGGTAGGGTTGTAGTGTAGGGTCCTAGGTAGGCTGTAGTCTAGTATCCTAGGTAGGTAGGGTTGTACTGTAGGGCCCTAGGTAGGTAGGGTTGTAGTGTAGGCTCCTAGGTAGGTAGGGCTGTAGTGTAGGGTCCGAGGTAGGTATGGTTGTAGTGTAGGACCCTAGGTAGGGTTGTAGTGTAGGGTCCTAGGTAGGCTGTAGTCTAGTGTCCTAGGTAGGAAGGTAGGGCTGTAGTGTAGGGTCCGAGGTAGGTATGGTTGTAGTGTAGGACCCTAGGTAGGCTGTAGTCTAGTGTCCTAGGTAGGAAGGGCTGTAGTCTAGGGACCTAGGTAGGGTTGTAGTGTAGGGCCCTAGGTAGGTAGGGTTGTAGTGTAGGGTCCTAGGTAGACTGTAGTCTAGTGTCCTAGGTAGGAAGGGCTGTAGTCTAGGGTCCTAGGTAGGGTTATAGTGTAGGGTCCTTGGTAGGCTGTAGTCTAGTGTCCTAGGTAGGTAGGGTTGTAGTGTAGGGCCCTAGGTAGATAGGGTTGTAGTGTAGGGTCCTAGGTAGTCTGTAGTCTAGTGTCCTAGGTAGGTAGGGCTGTAGTCTAGGGTCCTAGGTAGGGTTGTAGTGTAGGGTCCTAGGAAGGCTGTAGTCTAGTATCCTAGGTAGGTAGGGTTGTAGTCTAGGGTCCTAGGTAGGGTTGTAGTGTAGGCTCCTAGGTAGGTAGGGCTGTAGTGTAGGGTTCGAGGTAGGTATGGTTGTAGTGTAGGACCCTAGGTAGGGTTGTAGTGTAGGGTCCTAGGTAGGCTGTAGTCTAGTGTCCTAGGTAGGAAGGTAGGGCTGTAGTGTAGGGTTCGAGGTAGGTATGGTTGTAGTGTAGGACCCTAGGTAGGCTGTAGTCTAGTGTCCTAGGTAGGAAGGGCTGTAGTCTAGGGACCTAGGTAGGGTTGTAGTGTAGGGCCCTAGGTAGGTAGGGTTGTAGTGTAGGGTCCTAGGTAGACTGTAGTCTAGTGTCCTAGGTAGGAAGGGCTGTAGTCTAGGGTCCTAGGTAGAGTTGTAGTGTAGGGTCCTAGGTAGGCTGTAGTCTAGTGTCCTAGGTAGGTAGGGTTGTAGTGTAGGGCCCTAGGTAGGTAGGGTTGTAGTGTAGGGTCCTAGGTAGGCTGTAGTCTAGTGTCCTAGGTAGGTAGGGCTGTAGTCTAGGGTCCTAGGTAGGGTTGTAGTGTAGGCTCCTAGGTAGGTAGGGCTGTAGTGTAGGGTTCGAGGTAGGTATGGTTGTAGTGTAGGACCCTAGGTAGGGTTGTAGTGTAGGGTCCTAGGTAGGCTGTAGTCTAGTGTCCTAGGTAGGTAGGGCTGTAGTCTAGTGTCCTAGGTAGGTAGGGCTGTAGTCTAGTGTCCTAGGTAGGTAGGGTTGTAGTCTAGGACCCTAGGTAGGGTTTTAGTGCAGGGTCCTAGGTAGGTAGGGTTGTAGTCTAGTGTCCTAGGTAGGTAGGCTGTAGTCTAGTGTCCTAGGTAGGTAGGGCTGTAGTCTAGTGTCCTAGGTAGGTAGGGTTGTAGTCTAGGGTCCTAGGTAGGCTGTAGTCTAGTGTCCTAGGTAGGTAGGGCTGTAGTGTAGGGTCCTAGGTAGGTAGGGTTGTAGTCTAGGACCCTAGGTAGGTAGGGCTGTAGTCTAGGGTCCTAGGTAGGTAGGGTTGTAGTCTAGGACCCTAGGTAGGTAGGGCTGTAGTCTAGGACCCTAGGTAGGTAGGGCTGTAGTCTAGGGTCCTAGGTAGGTAGGGTTGTAGTCTAGGACCCTAGGTAGGGTGAAAGCTGAACTACTTGTAGTCAGATGAATCACGTCTAGGAATGTTGACTAGAAGACATGGGGGATTCTGGGTGTTGTTCTGCCAGTAATGGACCAAAACGTGTATGCTGTAGGAATAACTCCATTCAAGTGAAAATCTTCAGTCATTGGTGGGCGTTGACATCCATTTAGGCGTATCTAAAGTTAGGACTCTGACCCAGCAGCAGCAAGACGTTTCATTTCATATTAGAGACACCCGGCATGGAAACCGCAGCGGCACATTTGCCTGAATCCCACTCCCAGAATGCTCTGTGTCTATTTTATGGGTTTCTTTGAAATTTGTCCGGCCCCTCCCTCAATTTTACATCTCCTAGGATATGTCCCAAATAGTGCCCTATTCTGTATACAGTGCACTAAAATATGTTATGACCTACTCTTAGTTCAGTCGCCTCACTGTGTTGTGTTATAACCTACTCTTAGTTCAGTCAACTCACTGTGTTGTGTTATAACCTATTCTTAGTTCAGTCAACTCACTGTGTTGTGTTATAACCTACTCTTAGATCAGTCAACTCACTGTGTTGTGTTATAACCTACTCTTAGTTCAGTCAACTCACTGTGTTGTGTTATGACCTACTCTTAGTTCAGTCAACTCACTGTGTTGTGTTATGACCTACTCTTAGTTCAGTCAACTCACTGTGTTGTGTTATGACCTACTCTTAGTTCAGTCAACTCACTGTGTTGTGTTATGACCTACTCTTAGTTCAGTCAACTCACTGTGTTGTGTTATGACCTACTCTTAGTTCAGTCAACTCACTGTGTTGTGTTATGACCTACTCTTAGTTCAGTCAACTCACTGTGTTGTGTTATGACCTACTCTTAGTTCAGTCAACTCACTGTGTTGTGTTATGACCTACTCTTAGTTCAGTCAACTCACTGTGTTGTGTTATAACCTACTCTTAGTTCAGTCAACTCACTGTGTTGTGTTATAACCTACTCTTAGATCAGTCAACTCACTGTGTTGTGTTATAACCTACTCTTAGTTCAGTCAACTCACTGTGTTGTGTTATAACCTACTCTTAGATCAGTCAACTCACTGTGTTGTGTTATAACCTACTCTTAGTTCAGTCAACTCACTGTGTTGTGTTATGACCTACTCTTAGTTCAGTCAACTCACTGTGTTGTGTTATGACCTACTCTTAGTTCAGTCAACTCACTGTGTTGTGTTATAACCTACTCTTAGTTCAGTCAACTCACTGTGTTGTGTTATAACCTACTCTTAGATCAGTCAACTCACTGTGTTGTGTTATAACCTACTCTTAGTTCAGTCAACTCACTGTGTTGTGTTATAACCTACTCTTAGATCAGTCAACTCACTGTGTTGTGTTATAACCTACTCTTAGTTCAGTCAACTCACTGTGTTGTGTTATGACCTACTCTTAGTTCAGTCAACTCACTGTGTTGTGTTATGACCTACTCTTAGTTCAGTCAACTCACTGTGTTGTGTTATGACCTACTCTTAGTTCAGTCAACTCACTGTGTTGTGTTATGACCTACTCTTAGTTCAGTCAACTCACTGTGTTGTGTTATGACCTACTCTTAGTTCAGTCAACTCACTGTGTTGTGTTATAACCTACTCTTAGTTCAGTCAACTCACTGTGTTGTGTTATGACCTAATCTTAGTTCAGTCAACTCACTGTGTTGTGTTATGACCTACTCTTAGTTCAGTCAACTCACTGTGTTGTGTTATAACCTACTCTTAGTTCAGTCAACTCACTGTGTTGTGTTATGACCTACTCTTAGTTCAGTCAACTCACTGTGTTGTGTTATGACCTACTCTTAGTTCAGTCAACTCACTGTGTTGTGTTATGACCTACTCTTAGTTCAGTCAACTCACTGTGTTGTGTTATGACCTACTCTTAGTTCAGTCAACTCACTGTGTTGTGTTATAACCTACTCTTAGTTCAGTCAACTCACTGTGTTGTGTTATAACCTACTCTTAGTTCAGTCAACTCACTGTGTTGTGTTATAACCTACTCTTAGTTCAGTCAACTCACTGTGTTGTGTTATGACCTACTCTTAGTTCAGTCAACTCACTGTGTTGTGTTATGACCTACTCTTAGTTCAGTCAACTCACTGTGTTGTGTTATGACCTACTCTTAGTTCAGTCAACTCACTGTGTTGTGTTATGACCTACTCTTAGTTCAGTCAACTCACTGTGTTGTGTTATGACCTACTCTTAGTTCAGTCAACTCACTGTGTTGTGTTATGACCTACTCTTAGTTCAGTCAACTCACTGTGTTGTGTTATAACCTACTCTTAGATCAGTCAACTCACTGTGTTGTGTTATAACCTACTCTTAGTTCAGTCAACTCACTGTGTTGTGTTATGACCTACTCTTAGTTCAGTCAACTCACTGTGTTGTGTTATGACCTACTCTTAGTTCAGTCAACTCACTGTGTTGTGTTATGACCTACTCTTAGTTCAGTCAACTCACTGTGTTGTGTTATGACCTACTCTTAGTTCAGTCAACTCACTGTGTTGTGTTATAACCTACTCTTAGTTCAGTCAACTCACTGTGTTGTGTTATGACCTACTCTTAGTTCAGTCAACTCACTGTGTTGTGTTATAACCTACTCTTAGATCAGTCAACTCACTGTGTTGTGTTATGACCTACTCTTAGTTCAGTCAACTCACTGTGTTGTGTTATGACCTACTCTTAGTTCAGTCAACTCACTGTGTTGTGTTATGACCTACTCTTAGTTCAGTCAACTCACTGTGTTGTGTTATGACCTACTCTTAGTTCAGTCAACTCACTGTGTTGTGTTATGACCTACTCTTAGTTCAGTCAACTCACTGTGTTGTGTTATGACGTAATCTTAGTTCAGTCAACTCACTGTGTTGTGTTATGACCTACTCTTAGTTCAGTCAACTCACTGTGTTGTGTTATGACCTACTCTTAGTTCAGTCAACTCACTGTGTTGTGTTATGACCTACTCTTAGTTCAGTCAACTCACTGTGTTGTGTTATAACCTACTCTTAGTTCAGTCAACTCACTGTGTTGTGTTATGACCTACTCTTAGTTCAGTCAACTCACTGTGTTGTGTTATAACCTACTCTTAGTTCAGTCAACTCACTGTGTTGTGTTATGACCTACTCTTAGTTCAGTCAACTCACTGTATTATGCTATTTTTGGGGGAAATACAAGTTGGGAGATTTTCACACATATCTATTTGTACGTGGCTGCTTATTCAATAAAGCAACTGCAAGGCAAATCTAAATATTTATTTTAAAATGGTAGCTGTGATTTAGCCGGCGGTACACCGCTGCAAAATGAATATTGGGGAAACACTATTTATATATTGAAAAGGGTGGTATTAACTATAAAGAGAAAAGGGTGTCATTAACTACGTAGATAATAGGGAGCCATTAACTATAAAGAGAATATGGTGCCATTAACTATATAGAGAATATGGTGCCATTAACTATGTAGAGAATATGGTGCCATTAACTATGTAGAGAAAAGGGTGCCATTAACTATATAGAGAATAGGGTGCCATTAACTATATAGACAATAGGGTGCCATTAACTATGTAGACAATAGGGTGCCATTAACTATATAGAGAATAGGGTGCCATTAACTACATAGAGAATAGGGTGCCGTTAACTATGTAGACAATAGGGTGCCATTAACTATGTAGACAATAGGGTGCCGTTAACTACATAGACAATAGGGTGCCGTTAACTACGTAGAGAAAAGGCTGTCATTTGGTATGCATATCTATCAGATCTGGTTGAAGAACATACAATTGTTATTTTAATGTTTTTTCCGCTTGAGAAAAAGGGAAGATATACTGTGCATTGATGTTGATTATGGCTCATGACTTGAGGATAGGAGGATATTTAGCTTGGTGTATGTACATCTTTGAGGATAGGAGGATATTTAGCTTGGTGTATGTACATCTTTGAGGATAGGGGGATATTTAGCTTGGTGTATGTACATCTTTGAGGATAGGAGGATATTTAGCTTGGTGTATGTACATCTTTGAGGATAGGGGGATATTTAGCTTGGTGTATGTACATCTTTGAGGATAGGGGGATATTTAGCTTGGTGTATGTACATCTTAGGACACGTGTCAGGACAGATTAGCATTGAGGACGCATTTCATTTCCTGTTCAACACAAATCACTCACACTGTCGACATCATAAAAGAGAAAGCCAGAAAGAAAGAGATGACCAATCATGTGTGTGTTACTGTAAGTATCTCTCGATGTGTGTGTGTGTGTGTGTGTGTGTGTGTGTGTGTGTGTGTGTGTGTGTGTGTGTGTGTGTGTGTGTGTGTGTGTGTGTGTGTGTGTCTGTCTGTGTGTGTGTGTGTGTGTGTGTCTGTACGTATCTGTGTGTGTGTCCCTAGCCATGTTCTGCTTTGACAGTTGTCATGGAGGATGCTGAGCGTCATCACCTCACCACGCTCCGTGTGTCACAGCCTGCTGCTTACCGTGTGTCACGCGTGGGCGGCTCCTCGTGTGTGTGTGTGTGTGTGTGTGTGTGTCATGTCCGTCTGGGCTGATGGCGTTCCTGAAACACACACATAATGGCACTGTCTGCCGCGCCATCAGGCTCTCCTCCTCCCAGACAGGACCACTTTCTCCCCCCCCCTCCTCTCCCTCTCTCCCTCTCTCCCTCTCTCCCTCTCTCCCTCTCTCCCTCTCTCTCTCCCTCTCTCCCCCTCTCCCTCTCTCTCTCCCTCTCTCCCTCTCCCTCTCCCTCTCCCTCTCCCTCTCCCTCTCTCTCTCTCTCTCTCTCTCTCTCTCTCTCTCTCTCTCTCTCTCTCTCTCTCTCTCTCTCTCTCTCTCTCTCTCTCTCTCTCTCTCTCTCAATATACACTTGTCAGGACACAGATTTGCATTGAGGATGCATTTAACTGCCTGTTCAACACAAATAACACACTGTCAAAATCCTAAAAGAGAAAGCCAAAAAGAGAGTGACGACCAATCTTGTTTGTGTGACACCCCCTCTTTGTCTCTTTCTTTCTTTCTATCTTTCTTTCTTTCTCTCTCTTTTCTCTCTATCTCTCCGTACAGGAGAGAACACCAACCATTATGTACTTATGTAATTACTCCATGCATAGAGACAGAGAGCTCTTGGAGGGTGTTCCTCAGGAAATAAAACCCTGTGCTGTAAATCATCAAAGTACCTCTCTGAGCGGGCCAGCCAGAGGAGAGAGCGCCAGTCCTTCACAGACCAGGCGTCGCTCCGACCCCACTCGCACCCTCTGTAATTGCCTACTTGCCGGGCTGCTGCTGCTGTGTAATTTGTTCGTGGCGCTCTAGTGGCTGCAGGGTGCTGACAGGATAAGGAGCCTGAGATTTAATGCCCAACTTTCTCTCTCTCCCTCTCTCTTTCTCTCTCTCTGTTTGTCTCTCCGTCTCTTTATCTCTCTCTCAGTTCAGTTGCTTTATTGGCATGATGTGTTAATACTATCACTCTCCCCTCTCTCACTCTTCCCCTCGCTCCTTCCCCCTCAGTTTCTTGCTCAATACTTTAT
Organism: Salvelinus namaycush; assembly: GCF_016432855.1. NCBI lineage: Eukaryota > Metazoa > Chordata > Actinopteri > Salmoniformes > Salmonidae > Salvelinus > Salvelinus namaycush. The sequence goes on from NC_052315.1 coordinate 8,646,179, forward strand.
GGTCTGGCCTTTGCTAGTTGTGGGATAATGTGGCCCCATGTCAAGCCTAGTGCTGACTTTCTACTGGAGCCATATATGAGGCATTGAGTCTGGCTTGGCTGCAGCCATTAACGCCTGTCTCGGTCTATGGTACCAGAGACCTTGTGGGCCTTGTGTGTACCAGAGAGATCCTACAGTTTCAGCAGCTCGGGTTGCACAACTCCAGAAAGGTTCCCACAATTTGTAGGATTGCAGATTCCGTGAATATTCCTACTGGAATTTGCAACCCTAGCCACCAGCCTTATCCAGTCTCATTGTCATACCCGATACATTTTTGAAACACTTTTTGTGCTCCACAGTATAGATGACTTGGTGTTGAACTGCTATATCAGTCATGAAAAGGCTATGTTTCACAATGACTATATAATGCAATAAATAATATGCTTACTGTGCTTATTAAATTCCTAAGCACAGATAATGGGTAAAGGCATCCTGACAGATGCCGGGCTTGTCCCACTGCAGGTGTGTGCATGTCAACGGTGTGTGTCCCTAGGCGTTGTGTTTCTGTGTATGTGTGTGTGTGTGTGCCTGTGTAGGCGTTGTGTGTGTGTGGGCAGTGTGTGTGTGTGTGGTGTGTGGGCGGTGTTTGTGTCTGTGTGGGAAGTGTGTGTGTGTGAGTGTTTGTGTGTGTGTGGGCAGTGTGTGTGTGTGGGCGGTGTGTGTGTGTGGGCGGTGTGTATGTGTGTATGGGCGGTATGTATTCCCCGCAATGCGCCCACTCTGCATAAAGAGGGGCAGGAGGAGGGGAGGCCGGCTCTTTAGTGACAGTAGACCCCCTCCGGACCCTCTCTGTGGTTGTGGGCGGGGGACAGTTAGGCTGTATTCTACCTTCTTTAAGACCCCCTCCAAGCCTCCACATTCTGGAGATGACTACCTGCCTAGGAGCCCTCCTCGGCCCATCTGTCTGCTCTGGCTGGGTGGAGGGGGCTGCAGGCTGGGGAGAGCCTGGGAGGGAATCCCCTCTCTCTGGTTCTCCTGGAGTGGCTGACACTAATCAGAAACCACCACAACGTGAGTACTTCTGAGTGCTGACTCAGCACTATATATATGTCTGTTAGACTGTCAGCTGGAGGAAGGAAGGAGGGGAAGGGACAGATGTCCCCCGGGGTTTGGGGTGGGTGGGTTGGTGGGAGTGTGGGTGGGTGGGTGGAGTGTCTGTGTGGGTCCATGTGGAAAGGGTGTGTCTTTATGACAGGAGTAGTGTGTGTGTGTGTGTGTGTGTGTGTGTGTGTGTGTGTGTGTGTGTGTGTGTGTGTGTGTGTGTGTGTGTGTGTGTGTGTGTGTGTGTGTGTGTGTGTGTGTGTGTGTGTGTGGTTGCTTTGGGTTAGTAGAAGGGGAATGTTCCGTGATATGCACTCTCACTGAAATATGACCACAATCACTTTAATATCAATGGAAACAAGTGCAGCGTGAGAGCCCATGCCTTTTCCTCACTAAGATGAGTCAAGACTCCTAGGGCCAGTGTATTCAGCTGCCTGTCTCTCACTAAGATGAGTCAAGACTCCTTGGGCCAGTGTATTCAGCTGCCTGTCCCTCACTAAGATGAGTCAAGACTCCTTGGGCCAGTGTATTCAGCTGCCTGTCCCTCACTAAGATGAGTCAAGACTCCTTGGGCCAGTGTATTCAGCTGCCTTTCCCTCACTAAGATGAGTCAAGACTCCTTGGGCCAGTGTTTTCAGCTGCCTGTCCCTCACTAAGATGAGTCAAGACTCCTTGGGCCAGTGTATTCAGCTGCCTTTCCCTCACTAAGATGAGTCAAGACTCCTTGGGCCAGTGTATTCAGCTGCCTGTCCCTCACTAAGATGAGTCAAGACTCCTTGGGCCAGTGTATTCAGCTGCCTGTCCCTCACTAAGATGAGTCAAGACTCCTTGGGCCAGTGTATTCAGCTGCCTTTCCCTCACTAAGATGAGTCAAGACTCATTGGGCCAGTGTATTCAGCTGCCTGTCCCTCACTAAGATGAGTCAAGACTCCTTGGGCCAGTGTATTCAGCTGCCTGTCCCTCACTAAGATGAGTCAAGACTCCTTGGGCCAGTGTATTCCGCTGCCTGTCCCTCACTAAGATGAGTCAAGACTCCTTGGGCCAGTGTATTCCGCTGCCTGTCCCTCACTAAGATGAGTCAAGACTCCTTGGGCCAGTGTATTCAGCTGCCTGTCCCTCACTAAGATGAGTCAAGACTCATTGGGCCAGTGTATTCAGCTGCCTTTCCCTCACTAAGATGAGTCAAGACTCCTTGGGCCAGTGTATTCAGCTGCCTGTCTCTCACTAAGATGAGTCAAGACTCCTTGGGCCAGTGTATTCAGCTGCCTGTCCCTCACTAAGATGAGTCAAGACTCCTTGGGCCAGTGTATTCAGCTGCCTGTCCCTCACTAAGATGAGTCAAGACTCCTTGGGCCAGTGTATTCAGCTGCCTTTCCCTCACTAAGATGAGTCAAGACTCCTTGGGCCAGTGTTTTCAGCTGCCTGTCCCTCACTAAGATGAGTCAAGACTCCTTGGGCCAGTGTATTCAGCTGCCTTTCCCTCACTAAGATGAGTCAAGACTCCTTGGGCCAGTGTATTCAGCTGCCTGTCCCTCACTAAGATGAGTCAAGACTCCTTGGGCCAGTGTATTCAGCTGCCTGTCCCTCACTAAGATGAGTCAAGACTCCTTGGGCCAGTGTATTCAGCTGCCTTTCCCTCACTAAGATGAGTCAAGACTCATTGGGCCAGTGTATTCAGCTGCCTGTCCCTCACTAAGATGAGTCAAGACTCCTTGGGCCAGTGTATTCAGCTGCCTGTCCCTCACTAAGATGAGTCAAGACTCCTTGGGCCAGTGTATTCCGCTGCCTGTCCCTCACTAAGATGAGTCAAGACTCCTTGGGCCAGTGTATTCCGCTGCCTGTCCCTCACTAAGATGAGTCAAGACTCCTTGGGCCAGTGTATTCAGCTGCCTGTCCCTCACTAAGATGAGTCAAGACTCATTGGGCCAGTGTATTCAGCTGCCTTTCCCTCACTAAGATGAGTCAAGACTCCTTGGGCCAGTGTATTCAGCTGCCTGTCCCTCACTAAGATGAGTCAAGACTCCTTGGGCCAGTGTATTCAGCTGCCTGTCCCTCACTAAGATGAGTCAAGACTCCTTGGGCCAGTGTATTCATCTGCCTGTCCCTCACTAAGATGAGTCAAGACTCCTTGGGCCAGTGTATTCAGCTGCCTGTCCCTCACTAAGATGAGTCAAGACTCCTTGGACCAGTGTATTCAGCTGCCTTTCCCTCACTAAGATGAGTCAAGACTCCTTGGGCCAGTGTATTCAGCTGCCTGTCCCTCGCTAAGATGAGTCAAGACTCCTTGGGCCAGTGTATTCAGCTGCCTTTCCCTCACTAAGATGAGTCAAGACTCCTTGGGCCAGTGTATTCAGCTGCCTGTCCCTCACTAAGATGAGTTAAGACTCCTTGGGCCAGTATTCAGCTGCCTATCCCTCACTAAGATGAGTCAAGACTCCTTGGGCCAGTGTATTCATCTGCCTGTCCCTCACTAAGATGAGTCAAGACTCCTTGGGCCAGTGTATTCAGCTGCCTGTCCCTCACTAAGATGAGTCAAGATTCCTTGGACCAGTGTATTCAGCTGCCTTTCCCTCACTAAGATGAGTCAAGACTCCTTGGGCCAGTTTATTCATCTGCCTGTCCCTCACCCACAGTGAACCGGGAACATTCATTTATACATACTCTCAAACCTTGGAGACAGCTGGATATTTAAGATGTTTAAAAACAAACGCGCTGGATAAAACTTGCTCCGTGGACCGGTGAGAAATCACACTTCATTAATTCCTTCAGTGAGAGGACTCGGCTGGATGAATTGGCTGAACAGACACAAGCGTTGCGGCACAAGGGCTGCAGGCGTGGGAAAGGCCCGGCTCTGATAACAAGCAGTCCTCCTCCTCAGCACTGCAGGCTTTGGCCCTGACCTCCAACCCCCTCCCCCTGCCTCCCTGCTCTCTTTCCCCTCTGGAGGTGGGTGAAAGAGAGGTTTAGGTCAGCCAGGGATAGGCCCACAGCTGGTCCGACTGTTTATTTGGGCAGGCCCAACCAAAATAAGCCCTGGCAGGCCTCACTCCTGAGGAACCTCGGCTCGGCCCTTTTTCTGTTAACAATAAGAAACAGCCCTGACAGAGGAGGGAGCTGCTCTATCCCAGGGAGAGGAATGGAATAGATGATGTATATTTCTGTACTACATTACCTAATTTCAATCACTCATCGTCATGTTCAGCTGGACTACTGTTTCCTTAACTGACTACCAGTTCATCTCTGGTGTAATAAAACCTGTTCTATAGGTAGGTGATATGGTGGACTGGATCAGGCCCATTAGTAGCTGTTGATCACAACCAGTAGCTCTAATCTAATGTTTATCTACACTGAGTCTACAAAACATTAGGAACATCTTCCTAATATTGAGTTGCACCCTCTTTTGCCCTCCGAACAAATCACATTTGATTGGTCTTATGCACATGGTTAGCAGATGTTATTGTGAGTGTAGAAAAATGCTTATACTTCTAGATCCGACAGTGCAACGATATCTAACATGTAATCTAACAATTCCACAACAACTACCTAATACACACAAATCTAAGTAAAGGGATGGAATAAGAATATGAACATATAAATATATGGATGAGCGATGACCGAGCAGCATAGGCAAGTTGCAATAGATGGTATAAAATACAGTATATACATATGGTATGAGTAAAGCAAGATATGTAAACATTATTAAAATGGCATTATTAAAGTGACTAGTGATCCATTTATTAAAGTGGCCAATGATTTCAAGTCAGTATGTTGGCAGCAGCCTCTATGTGTTAGTGATGGCTGTTTAACAGTCTGATGGCCTTGAGTTAAAAATGAACAGCTTCAATTCGTCTGGGCGTGGACCCTACATGGTGTCCAAAGCGTTCCACATGCATGCTGGCCCAGACTCCAAATGCTTCCCACAGTTGTGTTATGTTGGGTGTGTATCAAGACTCAGACCCCATGCACTGCCTGTCAGTCAGTCAGCGGTGTAGTTCAGTGGCCGGTGCTCAGGGAGGGGCAGCTGTCCGTCAGGCAGGCAGGGCTACTAGAGCTACATATGGCTGTTCGATCAGGGCCTATAGACGGACTGTCAGGCCTGCAGTTTGGCAGAGTAGTAAACAGTGCGAAGTTGAAAAGACCTGTTGAGGACATGGGGTCAGTCCAGTGTGTTTGAACACCGCCGATGTCGTCGTATTAAGTGATGAGGATCAGGGCTACACTGGATATCAACAACATGACAAATACGGATAATTAATCACTATCAAGGTAAGAATGAAATGACTGTCAATGTTTTCAAAAGCAGGAGATCATTGACACCAGACATGCCCCACCCCCCCTCCCCACCAATGTCCCCCCAAACCCTCCTTCCCGCTCTGTGGCCCATCACTCCCTACTTTGACAGTGAGTGGGTGACTCCTGAGTTGGCCTGACAATGGAGAACATGTGTCTGTTTCAGAACAAGCCCTAACTTGTCTGACCCCTCATTTGGGATGCGGCCCGAAAAGCCACTGCTTAAAACAAAACGATCTTGTTTTCTCAGACAGGAATTTTATGTTCCGTGCATTTGTTCTCTTCCTGTTCTTCCTATTCCAAATAAAAGAGCCGATTCCGCCTTTCTTTCTCTGCTGAGTAATGAATAGAAACACTTGTCTTTGATTCGTTAGCTGGCGTTAGAAGCGATGTACGCGGTGGTGAATTGGATTCAGATCTTTTGAATCCGTCTAATTCTTCAAGCACGGAGAAATCTGTTATTGTCTGTCTGCGATTAGCCAGATCTGTTCTCTCTTCATAAATTCCATGTCAACATTAAATAGGAGCCCACTTCTGAAACGGCTTTGATGGACGATATGAGCAGCTTAAATGTCCTTGTCTGCTTTCCAACGGCTCAATGTGGACAGATTAATCAGGACCAATGTAGGAACAACCAACGTTTGTCAGTCGATTTAGTTTTGCCTCCCAAGGCTGCGTTGTCCCTTTCCATGGTCCATGGAAAAACAACAAGGCTGTCTTACACCATGTAATGAACTCCACGTCTTTGGGTCAAACCCAAGTCAGCATTGTCCTCGGCACGGTGTGGAAACGAAGGCACCTGAGCATCTCTCTCTCTCACGTTATTTTCCACAAACAGGCTTTGACAAAGTAGTGATTGAACGAGTACATGATTTGGAATAACAGTTGTAGGCTACAGCCACTACACCTAGCAATTCAGAGCAGTATGTCAGTGTAGGAAATGTTAAAGGCTCTTCTCTTCCTTTTCGCTTTCAGTTAGATGGAGCAGATATCTCCTGTCCACCTCATAGAGGACTGCAGTGTTGTAATGTCATCTAGGTTTAGTATGAGTCGTTCAGAATGGTGGAAATAGCTCTAAAGGCTTCAGAAGCGGGTCAATTGATTTGAGTCTGGTGGTGAAAAGTAGATTTCAAGGTGTTTTAACGCTCCTGAACTGAGTCTAAAGGTATTTCCACAGTCGCAGTCTCAGTCTCTAACTTTCTAGGGGAGAGAGAGAAGGGGAAAGGGGGATAGATAGGGGGAAGAGATGGTGAACAGTGGGGGGCGTATGGTCAGTGAGCTCAGCTGACCTCTGGACACGGTCACAGCATGAAGCTGCTTCTTTTTATGTCATGCAATATTTTTTTACAGCCATGTTCTTTTTTTTCTGACTGAGGATGTCGCCAATGTTTTTGCCCCTTCCATGCTTTACTGTTTCTATAATGGCTTGTGTGCTTTGCTAGACATTTAGGGTTGTACTGAGCTAACATGATTTGTGTGTGAGGAGGATAGGCCTACTGTTAACTGCTTGACTGTGTCCATTTTTTCCATCTCTTTTCAGAAATGTGTCTAGTCCATTTTCATTGTACATGATGTTTAAAATATGTTCCTCTGGTGAAGATAGATATGCAAGAAGTAAGTACGGTTGGTTTCATCTCATGTATTTAATTGGCCAACCGCTAATTGACGTTATCGCTCCCTCTGTCACTGACGGCAGAACAAGCCAAGGTGTTTTGATAGGGAGTGTGAATTATAGGGGGCACAGTAGGTGGGTGTGTCTTTTAGATTTGTGGCGGATGCATGCTGGGATTAATTCATCACAGCTCTCGGGAATGTTCTGCATTGTAGGCTAGATCCAACATATCATGTTATTGAAATATGTTGACCGTACTAGTGTGTGTGTGTGTTTCCTTTCTCTTTTTTGAGTGTATCTCACCACACACACCTCTAATAACTCTCCTCTTGGGTTGATAATACCCCTCATCACATCTGTGGTCTGACAAAACCAACACGATATTACCCCTCATCACATCTGTGGTCTCTGACACGACCAACACGATATTACCCCTCATCACATCTGTGGTCTCTGACACGACCAACACGATATTACATCTCATCACATCTGTGGTCTCTAACAAAACCAACACGATGTTACACCTCATCATATCTGTGGTCTCTGATAAGACCAACACGATATTACATCTCATCACATCTGTGGTCTCTGATAAGACCAACACGATATTACATCTCATCACATCTGTGGTCTGACAAAACCAACACGATGTTACCCCTCATCACATCTGTGGTCTCTGATAAGACCAACACGATATTACATCTCATCACATCTGTGGTCTCTGACAAAACCAACACGATGTTACCCTCATCACATCTGTGGTCTGACAAAACCAACACGATATTACATCTCATCACATCTGTGGTCTGACAAAACCAACACGATATTACATCTCATCACATCTGTGGTCTCTGATAAGACCAACACGATATTACATCTCATCACATCTGTGGTCTGACAAAACCAACACGATGTTACCCCTCATCACATCTGTGGTCTCTGACAAAACCAACACGATGTTACCCTCATCACATCTGTGGTCTCTGATAAGACCAGCACGATATTACATCTCATCACATCTGTGGTCTGACAAAACCAACACGATATTACATCTCATCACATCTGTGGTCTCTGACAAAACCAACACGATGTTACCCTCATCACATCTGTGGTCTCTGATAAGACCAACACGATATTACATCTCATCATATCTGTGGTCTGACAAAACCAACACGATATTATATCTCATCACATCTGTGGTCTGACAAAACCAACACGATATTACATCTCATCACATCTGTGGTCTCTGATAAGACCAACACGATATTACATCTCATCACATTGTGGTCTCTGAGAAAACCAACACGATGTTACCCCTCATCACATCTGTGGTCTCTGATAAGACCAACACAATATTACATCTCATCACATCTGTGGTCTCTGACACGACCAACACGATATTACATCTCATCACATCTGTGGTCTCTAACAAAACCAACACAATATTACATCTCATCACATCTGTGGTCTCTGATAAGACCAACACGATATTACATCTCATCACATCTGTGGTCTGACAAAACCAACACGATGTTACCCTCATCACAAATGTGGTCTCTAACAAAACCAACACGATATTACATCTCATCACATCTGTGGTCTCTAACAAAACCAACACGATATTACATCTCATCACATCTGTGGTCTCTGATAAGACCAACACGATATTACATCTCATCACATCTGTGGTCTGACAAAACCAACACGATGTTACCCCTCATCACATCTGTGGTCTCTGATAAGACCAACACGATATTACATCTCATCACATCTGTGGTCTCTGATAAGACCAACATGATATTACCCCTCATCACATCTGTGGTCTCTGACAAAACCAACATAATAATACCCCTCATCACATCTGTGGTCTCTGACACGACCAACATGATAATACCCCTCATCACATCTGTGGTCTCTGACACGACCAACATGATAATACCCCTCATCACATCTGTGGTCTCTGACACGACCAACATGATAATACCCCTCATCACATCTGTGGTCTCTGACACGACCAACATGATAATACCCCTCATCACATCTGTGGTCTCTGACACGACCAACATGATAATACCCCTCATCACATCTGTGGTCTCTGACACGACCAACATGATAATACCCCTCATCACATCTGTGGTCTCTGACAAAACCAACATGATAATACCCCTCATCACATCTGTGGTCTCTGACACGACCAACATGATAATACCCCTCATCACATCTGTGGTCTCTGACAAAACCAACATGATAATACACCTCATCACATCTGTGGTCTCTGACAAAACCAAACATGATAATACCCCTCATCACATCTGTGGTCTCTGACAAAACCAACATGATAATACCCCTTATCACATCTGTGGTCTCTGACAAAACCAACATGATAATACCCCTCATCACATCTGTGGTCTCTGACAAAACCAACATGATAATACCCCTCATCACATCTGTGGTCTCTGACAAAACCAACATGATATTACCCCTCATCACATCTGTGGTCTCTGACAAAACCAACATGATAATACCCCTCATCACATCTGTGGTCTCTGACACGACCAACATGATAATACCCCTCATCACATCTGTGGTCTCTGACACGACCAACATGATAATACCCCTCATCACATCTGTGGTCTCTGACAAAACCAACATGATAATACCCCTCATCACATCTGTGGTCTCTGACACGACCAACATGATAATACCCCTCATCACATCTGTGGTCTCTGACAAAACCAACATGATAATACCCCTCATCACATCTGTGGTCTCTGACACGACCAACATGATAATACCCCTCATCACATCTGTGGTCTCTGACACGACCAACATGATAATACCCCTCATCACATCTGTGGTCTCTGACACGACCAACATGATAATACCCCTCATCACATCTGTGGTCTCTGACAAAACCAACATGATAATACCCCTCATCACATCTGTGGTCTCTGACACGACCAACATGATAATACCCCTCATCACATCTGTGGTCTCTGACACGACCAACATGATAATACCCCTCATCACATCTGTGGTCTCTGACACGACCAACATGATAATACCCCTCATCACATCTGTGGTCTCTGACAAAACCAACATGATAATACCCCTCATCACATCTGTGGTCTCTGACACGACCAACATGATAATACCCCTCATCACATCTGTGGTCTCTGACACGACCAACACGTTATTTAGTCATCATTGTCTTGACATCGAGCTCTAGTCAAAGCCTGGGGGTCAGATCTGTGTTCTCACAGACAAAAATCAATACGTGATGTTCTGCTGAATGAGCCGTTTACTATCTCTACATACAGGCCTTTTAATTAGCTGGGGACAGGGCCATTTGGTACTGTTTCTCAGGCAGACTCCATGATGACTAGTCAACCTCAGCCGTCTGTCTATGGGAAGAGATCCACCCTGTTGTCTGACAAAGGTTCTACACTGGTTAATCTGGTATTTTATGGTACCTGTATTTATTTACCAAAGTCTTGTTTTATTAAGTGCTCTCGTATTCAGAAAGGCAGTGTCTCTTTTCAGGGAGCTTCATATCTGGATGGCAAACAACACTATGTCTACGTCCTTCCTCTAGTTACTGAGGGATGACTGGCACTTAGTGTCATTTGCTAGCTAACTCCCCTTACCGCTGCTGGAAATGGAACTCCCCTTACCGCTGCTGGAAATGGAACTCCCCTTACCGCTGCTGGAAATGGAACTCCCCTTACCGCTGCTGGAAATGGAACTCCCCTTACCGCTGCTGGAAATGGAACTCCCCTTACCGCTGCTGGAAATGGAACTCCCCTTACCGCTGCTGGAAATGGAACTCCCCTTTCCGCTGCTGGAAATGGAACTCCCCTTACCGCTGCTGGAAATGGAACTCCCCTTACCGCTGCTGGAAATGGAACTCCCCTTACCGCTGCTGGAAATGGAACTCCCCTTACCGCTGCTGGAAATGGAACTCCCCTTACCGCTGCTGGAAATGGAACTCCCCTTACCGCTGCTGGAAATGGAACTCCCCTTACCGCTGCTGGAAATGGAACTCCCCTTACCGCTGCTGGAAATGGAACTCCCCTTACCGCTGCTGGAAATGGAACTCCCCCTCTCCGGCTGGAATGTACACCTTAACTCTCCCTCCAGTTTGTGTCTGTCTGTCAGCGGCTTTGATGTGGTCCATGATGGGTCAACTCTGCCACATCTCTGCCCTGACCCGGGAAGGCTGCTCTGGGTCAGCACACTCAATGGCTTACCCTGTCCTCCCTCATGGGGAAAAAACCGTAGCCCACAACAGGCTCTCTTGTGCTGGGGCTCTGTGGGATCTCTGTGAAGGCATTCCCACCTGTGGCAGGCCCTGGGACGGACAAAGGGACGTGTGAAATATCAGTCTGGTAAGGTCAGGCCTCAGAGAGTAGGGTAGCTGTGAATCTAATACCACCAACACAAAGGGTTCCAAAACGGTTCTTTTGTTGTCCTCCGTAGGATAACCCTTTTTGGTTCCAGAGAGAACTCTTTTTGGTTTCAGAGGGAACTCTTTGGTTCCAGAGAGAACCCTTTAGGGTTCCATGTAGAACCGTCTATGGGAAAGGTCCTACATGGAACCTAAAATAGTTCTACCTGGAACCAAAAAGGTTCTACCTGGAACCAAAATGGGTTCTTCAAAGGGTTCTATTACGGGACAGCCAAAGAACCATTTTAGATAGCACCTTTTTCTCTAAGAGTGTCTGGGCCTGGGAAGGCCTGCCTAATATGATACCCATGAGACATCCTGTCTGGGCCTGGCCTGGCTTTGTGTCTCTGCTGAGTGCTGGGAGGGGAAGAGGGGGTTGAAGTGTGTGTCTGTCTGTGTAGTGTGGTAATATCTATAATTTATACAACGGGTGGGTCTAATCCTGAATGCTGATTGGTTTAAACCGCATTCCAGCCAGTGTCTATTCCACAAGTTACCACCGACTAAATCTATGAAAATGCCTGTTTACTCTGTTTCATCTGACTGTGCAATCCACTGTCTCATCAGCCCAGGCAGGTAAATTATAAACTTGATCTGCACTATTAAAAGCATCTAGACATTATCTCACATTTCTTTTAGACTAAAATGTAGTTTTCAACAGCAGAGATTTGTATAAACCTTGCTGTCTGTCTCTCCGATATTTGCAACATTGTTTCAATATTCAAATTTGATCTCCAGCTGTCCCATAGTAATGAACATTTCGGGAGTCGGGACGAGACAGAAAGGTAGGCAGCTTTTCTCAGCTAGGGGGTGAAGTGTGTGTCTCTGTGTGTAGTGTGGTAATATTTATCATATTTACAGTACCAGTCAAAAGTTTGGAAACACCTACTAATTTGAGATTCTTCACCCTTTGCCTTGATGACAGCTTTGCACACTATTGGCATTCTCTCAACCAGCTTCATGATGTAGTCACCTGGAATGCATTGAAATTGTTGTCCAAATTGCCATTGATAAAATTAAATTGTGTTCGTTGTCCGTAGCTTATGCCTGTTCACAACGTTGACATCAGCAATCCGCTCGACCACACAACGCCATACATGTGATTGTGAGGCCGGTTGGACGTACTGACAAATTCTCTAAAATTACATTGGAGGCGGCTTATAATAAAGAAATGAACATTCAATTCTCTGTCAACAGTGGACATTCCTGCAGTCAGTATGCCAATTGCACGGTACCTTAACTTGAGACATCTGCGGCATTGTGTTGTGTGACAAAATGCAGGTTTTAGAGTGGTCTTTTATTGTCCCCACACAAGTTGTACCTGTGTAATGATCATGCTGTTTAATCAGCTTCTTGATATGTCACACCTGCCAGGTGGATGGATTATCTTGGCAAAGGAGAGATGCTCACTGTCACGGCCGTTGAATGAAGAGGACCAAGGTGCAGCGTGGTAAGCGTACATATTCCTTTATTTCATATGACGCCGACAAAAACAATAAACCATCCAAAACAACCGTGAAGCTAAAGGCTATAGTGCCAACAAACAAAGACAACTTCCCACAAAGACAGGTGGATAAAGGGCTACCTAAGTAGCGTGACAGTACCCCCCCCCCAAAGGTGCGGACTCCGGCCGCAAAACCTGAACCTATAGGGGAGGGTCTGGGTGGGCATCTATCCGCGGTGGCGGCTCAGGTGCGGGACGCAGACCCCGCTCCACCACTGGCTCACCCCACTTTGGTGGCACCTCTGGTGCGGGGACCCTCGTCGCCGACCCCGGACTGGGGACCCTCGTTGCGTGCCCCGGACTGGGGACCCTCGTAGCGGGCCCCGGACTGAGCGCCCTCGTTGCGGGCCCCGGACTGGGCGCCCTCGTTGCGGGCCCCGGACTGGGCGCCCTCGTTGCGGGCCCCGGACTGGGCGCCCTCGCTGCGGGCCCCGGACTGGGCGCCCTCGCTGGGGGCCCCGGACTGGAGACCGTCGCTGGGGGCCCCGGACTGGGCACCCTCGCTGGGGGCCCCGGACTGGGCACCGTCGCTGGGGGCCCCGGACTGGAGACCGTCGCTGGAGGCTCTGGACTGGGGACCGTCGCTGGAGGCTTCGTGCCATGACTCCTCACTGGAGGCTTCGTGCCATGACTCCTCACTGGAGGCTTCGTGCCATGGATCATCACTGGAGGCTTCGTGCCATGGATCATCACTGGAGGCTTCTTGCCATGGATCATCACTGGAGGCTTCTTGCCATGGATCATCACTGGAGGCTTCTTGCCATGGATCATCACTGGAGGCTTCGTGCCATGTATCATCACTGGAGGCTTCGTGCCATGTATCATCACTGGAGGTTTCTTGCCATGGATCATCACTGGAGGCTTCGTGCCATGGATCATCACTAGAGGCTTCTTGCCATGGATCATCACTGGAGGCTTCGTGCCATGGATCATCACTGGAGGCTTCATGCCATGGATCATCACTAGAGGCTTCGTGCCATGGATCATCACTGGAGGCTTCGTGCCATGGATCATCACTGGAGGCTTCGTGCCATGGACCATCACTGGAGTGAGGAGACGTATGGGCAGTCTGGTTCGTGGAGCTGCCACAGGGCTCACCAGGCTGGGGAGACATACGGGAGGATTAGTTCTGGGCGCAGGCACAGGACTCACCCTAGCCCGGCAGATGCGGGGAGCTGGAATGTAGCGCACCGTGCTAAGAACGCGTACTGGAGACACAGTGCGCTCCACCGCATAACACGGTGCCTGACCAGTACGACGCTCGCCACGGTAAGCACGGGGAGTTGGCTCAGGTCTCCAACCTTTTGGGGGGGCTGCCTCTCGGGTTTCCTTGCTAGCCGTGTTCCCTCGTAACGCTGCCGCTCTGCTTTTGCTGCCTCCAGTTCCTCCCGTGGACGGCGATACTCCCCAGCCTGCCTCCAGGGTCCCTTACCGTCCAGGATTTCCTCCCAAGTCCATGAATCCTAAACACGCTGCTCCTCTTTACCACGCTGCTTGTTCCGTTGTTGGTGGTGGGAAGTTCTGTCACGGCCTTTGAATGAAGAGGACCAAGGTGCAGCGTGGTGAGCGTACATATTCCTTTATTTCATATGACGCCGACAAAAACAATAAACCATCCAAAACAACCGTGAAGCTAAAGGCTATAGTGCCAACAAACAAAGACAACTTCCCACAAAGACAGGTGGGAAAAAGGGCTACCTAAGTATGGTTCTCAATCAGAGACAACGATAGACAGCTGTCCCTGATTGAGATCCCTACCCGGCCAAAACATAGAAATACAAATAATAGAACGGAAGGACATAGAATACCCACCCCAAATCACACCCTGACCAAACCAAATAGAGACATAAAAAGGATCTCTAAGGTCAGGGCGTGACACTCACTAACAGGGATATAAATACATTTGTGCACAACATTTGATAGAAATAAGCTTTTTGCACGTATACGAACATTTCTGAGATATTTTATTTCAGCGCATGAAACATGGGACCTGTAACGGTCGTCTTGTGGTGAATGAGCGGACCAAGGCGCAGCGGGTGATGAATACATAATGAATATTTATTAACAGAACGACGAAACACGGAAACTCTTTAACAAACTACAAAACAAATAAACGACGTAGACTGACCTAAAACATGAGAACTTACAAATACACGAAGAACGCATGAACAGGTACAGACTACAAACAAACGCTACAGTCCCGTGTGGTACGAACATACATACAGACACGGAAGACAATCACCCACAAACAAACAGTGAGAACAGCCAACCTTAATATGGTTCTCAATCAGAGGAAACGTCAAACACTTGCCTCTAATTGAGAACCATATCAGGCAACACATTAAACCCAACATAGAAACACAATACATAGAATGCCCACCCCAACTCATGCCCTGACCAACTAAACACATACAAAAACAAGAGAAAACAGGTCAGGAACGTGACAGGACCAACACTTTACATGTTGTGTTTATATTTTGTGTTTAGTGTAGATGTAGGACATTTCTATCACACGTTCCAGTAATCAGCGCTCTGGATACTGTAGAGATACGTTTTGGCCCGTCAGACGAGAGAAGGGAATACTGGCCCTTTGTAATGCGGTGCGTGCTGGTGGCAGCGAAGTCAGGCGCAGGAGAATGAACGGAGCTGGTTAATAAACATTCAAAAAACCTCCGAAAACCAAAGTATACAAAAATAACATAATAGGGTGCAAAACCCGTCGCACACCAGAACAAATAACACACCTACATACAACAAACAATCTCTGACAAGGACATGAGGGGAAACAGAGGGTTAAATACACAACATGTAATTGAGGGGATTGGAACCAGGTGTGTAGGAAGACAAGACAAAACCAATGGAAAATGAAAAATGGATCAATGATGGCTAGAAGGTCGGTGACGTCGACCACCCGAACAAGGAGAGGGACCGACTTCGGCGGAAGTCGTGACACCCTTAGGCATTGCCTTGAGCCATGTGGCCGGAAGTGACAGAGACCACATCAATTAGGGGCCGAGCCTAATTGTGTGTGTGTGTGTGTGTGTGTGTGTGTGTGTGTGTGTGTGTGTGTGTGTGTGTGTGTGTGTGTGTGTGTGTGTGTGTGTGTGTGTGTGTGTGTGTGTGTGTGTGTGTGTGTGTGTGTGTGTGTGTTGACAGATGGGGAGCGGCCGTGCGGTGCAGTGATCCCAGCGCTGTCTGTTGGGAGTGTTATGTTTGACTGTCAGAGGCTGCTCTCCCTGAACAACAGGTCAACTGTCATCTGATCTGTGATTAGAGGAATCACCACATGTTCACTTGTCTCTGCAGAGCGGTGTTGCCTGGCCAGAAAATGTGCTATAAAGACATATAAAGTAAGGGAGATATCCTATGGTAAGGGAGATATCCTATGGTAAGGGAGATATCCTATGGTAAGGGAGATATCCTATGGTAAGGGAGATATCCTATGGTAAGGGAGATATCCCATGGTAAGGGAGATATCCTATGGTAAGGGAGATATCCTATGGTAAGGGAGATATCATATGGTAAGGGAGATATCCTATGGTAAGGGAGATATCCTATGGTAAGGGAGATATCCTATGGTAAGGGAGATATCCCATGGTAAGGGAGATTTCCTACACCTACAGAATAAAGATGGACAAGGCCAATATGTTAAATCTCTTATCATTTAAAAAAAAATATTATGTAATAGCAGCCAACCCATCAGAACAGAGACAGTGTGTACATTTAGAGGGCCGTTTTAGCGAGTGAGAGGGATGTAAGCCTCACTGTAAAAGACCCATTTCGTCTCTAATTGACTCTCCAGTGAGTTGCTCATTGACTCTGCTGCACCTGTGTGGAGTTTTTCCCCCGGCCTCGTTAAGGGGGGGCGCAGGCCTTTTGATTTAAATCCACGTTGTCTCCCAACTTAACGACGGAGTAAAGGAAAGGAGAACGCTGGCGGTGAGGCGGGATCAAGAGGAGACCGCTCTGTTCTTAGTCTTACCCGGTCTGTCTGGGATTCAGCACTAGCTCTCCTTCCAGGCTTTTTATGGCTTAAAATGTATTACCCAATTTTGCCAGTCTGCAGGGCTCTTTGAAACTCCTCTTAAGCTGCCCATTGACACAGAGCATCAAATTAGGGTATCATGAACACATTTTGTTTGGCGTTAATTGTGGAAGTTCTTTGATTTCATTTTAGTTTTTTGAAGTTTGCATAGATCTTAGTCCAGGATATGTTCTCAGGCTTGACTTTCTCTCGCTCCTGCTTTTCATAATTGGCCAGGCAGTCTCTGTTAATTAGCTTGCTGCTTTTCAGAATTGGCCAGGCAGTCTCTGTTAATTAGCTTGCTGCTTTTCAGAATTGGCCAGGCAGTCTCTGTTAATTAGCTCCTGCTTTTCATAATTGGCCAGGCAGTCTCTGTTAATTAGCTTGCTGCTTTTCAGAATTGGCCAGGCAGTCTCTGTTAATTAGCTCCTGCTTTTCACAATTGGCCAGGCAGTCTCTGTTAATTAGCTTGCTGCTTTTCATAATTGGCCAGGCAGTCTCTGTTAATTAGCTTGCTGCTTTTCAGAATTGGCCAGGCAGTCTCTGTTAATTAGCTCCTGCTTTTCATAATTGGCCAGGCAGTCTCTGTCAATTAGCTTGCTGCTTTTCATAATTGGCCAGGCAGTCTCTGTTAATTAGCTCCTGCTTTTCATAATTGGCCAGGCAGTCTCTGTCAATTAGCTTGCTGCTTTTCATAATTGGCCAGGCAGTCTCTGTTAATTAGCTCCTGCTTTTCATAATTGGCCAGGCAGTCTCTGTTAATTAGCTTGCTGCTTTTCATAATTGGCCAGGCAGTCTCTGTTAATTAGCTTGCTGCTTTTCATAATTGGCCAGGCAGTCTCTGTTAATTAGCTTGCTGCTTTTCATAATTGGCCAGGCAGTCTCTGTTAATTAGCTCCTGCTTTTCATAATTGGCCAGGCAGTCTCTGTTAATTAGCTCCTGCTTTTCATAATTGGCCAGGCAGTCTCTGTTAATTAGCTTGCTGCTTTTCATAATTGGCCAGGCAGTCTCTGTTAATTAGCTCCTGCTTTTCATAATTGGCCAGGCAGTCTCTGTTAATTAGCTTGCTGCTTTTCATAATTGGCCAGGCAGTCTCTGTTAATTAGCTTGCTGCTTTTCATAATTGGCCAGGCAGTCTCTGTTAATTAGCTCCTGCTTTTCATAATTGGCCAGGCAGTCTCTGTTAATTAGCTCCTGCTTTTCATAATTGGCCAGGCAGTCTCTGTTAATTAGCTTGCTGCTTTTCATAATTGGCCAGGCAGTCTCTGTTAATTAGCTCCTGCTTTTCATAATTGGCCAGGCTGTTAATTAGCTTGCTGCTTTTCATAATTGGCCAGGCAGTCTCTGTTAATTAGCTCCTGCTTTTCATAATTGGCCAGGCAGTCTCTGTTAATTAGCTTGCTGCTTTTCATAATTGGCCAGGCAGTCTCTGTTAATTAGCTTGCTGCTTTTCATAATTGGCCAGGTAGTCTCTGTTAATTAGCTCCTGCTTTTCATAATTGGCCAGGCTGTTAATTAGCTTGCTGCTTTTCATAATTGGCCAGGCAGTCTCTGTTAATTAGCTCCTGCTTTTCATAATTGGCCAGGCAGTCTCTGTTAATTAGCTTGCTGCTTTTCATAATTGGCCAGGCAGTCTCTGTTAATTAGCTTGCTGCTTTTCATAATTGGCCAGGCAGTCTCTGTTAATTAGCTTGCTGCTTTTCATAATTGGCCAGGCAGTCTCTGTTAATTAGCTCCTGCTTTTCATAATTGGCCAGGCAGTCTCTGTTAATTAGCTCCTGCTTTTCATAATTGGCCAGGCAGTCTCTGTTAATTAGCTTGCTGCTTTTCAGAATTGGCCAGGCAGTCTCTGTTAATTAGCTCCTGCTTTTCATAATTGGCCAGGCAGTCTCTGTTAATTAGCTTGCTGCTTTTCATAATTGGCCAGGCAGTCTCTGTTAATTAGCTTGCTGCTTTTCATAATTGGCCAGGCAGTCTCTGTTAATTAGCTTGCTGCTTTTCATAATTGGCCAGGCAGTCTCTGTTAATTAGCTCCTGCTTTTCATAATTGGCCAGGTAGTCTCTGTTAATTAGCTTGCTGCTTTTCATAATTGGCCAGGCAGTCTCTGTTAATTAGCTTGCTGCTTTTCATAATTGGCCAGGCAGTCTCTGTTAATTAGCTTGCTGCTTTTCATAATTGGCCAGGCAGTCTCTGTTAATTAGCTTGCTGCTTTTCATAATTGGCCAGGCAGTCTCTGTTAATTAGCTCCTGCTTTTCAGAATTGGCCAGGCAGTCTCTGTCAATTAGCTTGCTGCTTTTCATAATTGGCCAGGCAGTCTCTGTTAATTAGCTCCTGCTTTTCATAATTGGCCAGGCAGTCTCTGTTAATTAGCTCCTGCTTTTCATAATTGGCCAGGCAGTCTCTGTTAATTAGCTCCTGCTTTTCATAATTGGCCAGGCAGTCTCTGTTAATTAGCTTGCTGCTTTTCATAATTGGCCAGGCAGTCTCTGTTAATTAGCTCCTGCTTTTCATAATTGGCCAGGCAGTCTCTGTTAATTAGCTTGCTGCTTTTGTTTGAACGCTGTGGATGCTAGCTCAGTTGCGTTTAGTCAGGTTTAACTATAAGGTTCAGGATTCCACTCTCTCTAGGGTGGTGAGAGGTGCTTGGTGACTGGTACCCTGTGTGAGTGATTGGCAAAGGGCCCATGGCCCATGGCCCCTGTGGGGGTGGCCCCAGTCACGGCTTGTGGAGGTGCTGGTCTCCTGAGGAGAGGTTAAGGAGTGGGATCAGGGCCTCCCTGGGTGTCGATGGCTGGCTCTCTGCCACCGTGTCATCCATCCTGGGCCTAATCGAGTTATTATATCAACAAATCTCTCATCAGGGGCCCAGCGCCTGACACTCCCAGAAAGACACCCAGAAGGGGACTACAAATTTCCAGCAGCAGGATGTTGCTAAGAGAGGAGCCGAGGTACCTGTAAAGGTTTCCTCGCCTACCCACAGAGAGAGCACTCATGCTGGGCACCACACTGCTCTCTGGCCCCTGGTCAGCCATGGAGCTCCGGAGTGCGAAAGCCTGTGCCATAGTTACTGAGGAACACAATGGGCAGGGGACACAATGGGAGCACTATATCACACATACTGTCAATACATTTAAAGGCAACCCACGGACAATTAGCTGAAAGGGCACCAAGGTTTCATGGCCGTAGGCTCCAGCTCTGCAGGCCATGAGAGACGAACTGTCCACCCACGCGCAAGTGGCAGCTGGCGACGCTGCCCAGAGAATACATTGAGACTCCCCGGGACTACACGGTGACCTCTAAGTGTGTCCAACAAATCGAATGCATGCTGGGCTGCTATTCGTTGGGGCTCCACTATGGTTTATGACTTAATGAGGGAACTATCTCCCATCCAGGTGGTGGCTTTTTGTGACGATCAAAACCAGCTAAATGTATGTTTCTAGGTTTGGGTCTTTAATGTAGTTGGGATATTGTCTCACAAAATGGTTACTTTTTGGATATTAAGGAACCTAGCCATTTGCTTACCCTGTTTCCTGGCGACAGCTTTCGATTGGGTGCCTCAACAAAGTCCTTTATTCTATTCTTGTTAAAGTGGGTCATCTCCACATCTTGGACCTTATAATGTCTCCCTCAATTAGATTTTTGTAAGATAATTTAAAAAACATTTTATTTGCAACTTGCATGTAATCACATCATCCAACATGAAAAACAAATGCCATCTTTGATTTAGGCGAATGGGAAAGAAGTCCATCTGTTCATAATAGCCTAACAAGAACAAAAGGCCCTTTAGGCCAGTCAAAGCTCGCCTGCCATCTACAACCAGAACAACTGCAAGGCTCTAAA
This sequence comes from Salvelinus namaycush, assembly GCF_016432855.1. NCBI lineage: Eukaryota > Metazoa > Chordata > Actinopteri > Salmoniformes > Salmonidae > Salvelinus > Salvelinus namaycush. The sequence goes on from NC_052315.1 coordinate 8,666,979, forward strand.
CTTACCAGTACTTCTAACGTGTCCCGGTATGATGGATTCATTTAAATGGCTTGGCAAGCAACAAACAGTTCTCAACAGGATGAGAGGCGACACTCATCTTTAATTCTGACCAAAGATGGACTTCTTAAACCACATTTTCTAAAGATGGAATTAGACTTTGATGCATCAAAGCTGGTTGGTTTTGTTCATTAGGGGAAGGTTTCAGGGGACACAAGTTAAAGGGAAAATCACAAGAGATGACTCAACGGCATCAAGAGAAGAAACAGCTAAAAACTGGCAACACAGTTTAAGTTGAGTTCTCTGGTGCTGGATAAGCATGAACACGTTGTGCCTTTTTAGAGTGGCTTTAGAAAAGCTGCAGCAGAACAGGGCCTGAAGTGCAACCCTCAGCTTTCTGTAAATCTGACCCATCTATAAATCATCCCTCTGGCCACTGCGCTGACCGCTTCACCCCATTGGCCAGGATCTCAGCCTGTGTCCGGACGGTGCCCTGACCCCGTGAAACTCTGACTGAGCCTCTCGGCCAATGGGGTCAAGGTGGTCAGCGCAGCGACCCGGCAGCCTGGGCTACCCGCTGCTCTGAAATAATGCAATTGGACACAGACTTCAGGATGATGGAGCACAAGGAATTATCAACGCTGACCGCTCCAATGGCCACTGACCACTGCAGCCAACGCTGACTGACCACTGCAGCCAACGCTGACTGACCACTGCAGCCAACACTGACTGACCACTGCTTATGTGGCACAGAAAAATGGTCCTTTTGAGATGATGTCACAGATGTTTTTTTCTTCATCTATCCATATTGTTTTGTTATTTGTAGGATGCTGCTACTCAAGTATTTTCAAGGGATCAGAGATGAGGGCAGTTGTGTTTCAAAGGTATGTGTATTCTATGGCCTTCTCTTCCCATGTGCTGGTGTTTGTCTTCTGAGTCCGGATACATTCACAGAAACACATACGAGAGGATAACCTGTAGCTTGAGATAACACTGTTGTTTCATCAAATAGGCTAGTATAACATAGAAGTATGAATATTGCTTGCATATAAGCTTTCGTCTCTAGAGTCACTTCAGGTGGTGAAAATGGTTGACGTATTTAGTGACTCCAGTGCTTTTATTTACTGTGGCCTTTTCTCAATAAACCCCTGTACACAAGTCCCATTAACCCATTCATTCAATCCCACTCTGATGATCCAAACTCATGTGGTTTCTGCTGAGGCTGACATCACCATCTCACTGTCAGCGACCCTGAAATGTTTATGACCCTGGGTTCATTCTGTCAGCGTCATTACTAACATTGACCCAGACTAACAATAGCTCTACATGACACTGGCCTCATGTGACTAAACCCCTGTCAGTCTGTCCTGAGGAAGGTGTTTCTCTTGGTTCCGGTACCTCTCTCTCTCTTTAATGAGAATGTTTGTCAGTCTATAGACATGACGATGTTTCCCTCTCTCTCTCTCTTTAATGAGAATGTTTGTCAGTCTATAGACATGACGATGTTTCCCTCTTTCTTTCTCTTTAATGAGAATGTTTATCAGTCTATAGACATGACGATGTTTCCCTCTTTCTCTCTCTTTAATGAGAATGTTTGTCAGTCTATAGACATGACGATGTTTCTCTCTCTCTCTCTTTAATGAGAATGTTTGTCAGTCTATAGACATGACGATGTTTCCCTCTTTCTCTCTCTTTAATGAGAATGTTTGTCAGTCTATAGACATGACGATGTTTCTCTCTCTCTCTCTCTCTTTAATGAGAATGTTTGTCAGTCTATAGACATAACGATGTTTCCCTCTTTCTCTTTAATGAGAATGTTTGTCAGTCTATAGACATGACGATGTTTCCCTCTTTCTCTTTAATGAGAATGTTTGTCAGTCTATAGACATGACGATGTTTCCCTCTCTCTCTTTAATGAGAATGTTTATCAGTCTATAGACATGACGATGTTTCCCTCTCTCTCTCTTTAATGAGAATGTTTATCAGTCTATAGACATGACGATGTTTCTCTCTCTCTTTCTTTAATGAGAATGTTTGTCAGTCTATAGACATGACGATGTTTCCCTCTCTCTCTCTCTTTAATGAGAATGTTTGTCAGTCTATAGACATGACGATGTTTCCCTCTTTCTTTCTCTTTAATGAGAATGTTTATCAGTCTATAGACATGACGATGTTTCCCTCTTTCTCTCTCTTTAATGAGAATGTTTGTCAGTCTATAGACATGACGATGTTTCTCTCTCTCTCTCTTTAATGAGAATGTTTGTCAGTCTATAGACATGACGATGTTTCCCTCTTTCTCTCTCTTTAATGAGAATGTTTGTCAGTCTATAGACATGACGATGTTTCTCTTTCTCTCTCTTTAATGAGAATGTTTGTCAGTCTATAGACATGACGATGTTTCCCTCTCTCTCTCTTTAATGAGAATGTTTGTCAGTCTATAGACATGACGATGTTTCCCTCTTTCTCTCTCTTTAATGAGAATGTTTGTCAGTCTATAGACATGACGATGTTTCCCTCTTTCTCTCTCTTTAATGAGAATGTTTGTCAGTCTATAGACATGACGATGTTTCCCTCTTTCTCTCTCTTTAATGAGAATGTTTGTCAGTCTATAGACATGACGATGTTTCCCTCTTTCTCTCTCTTTAATGAGAATGTTTGTCAGTCTATAGACATGACGATGTTTCCCTCTTTCTCTCTCTTTAATGAGAATGTTTGTCAGTCTATAGACATGACGATGTTTCCCTCTCTCTCTCTCTCTTTAATGAGAATGTTTGTCAGTCTATAGACATGACGATGTTTCCCTCTCTCTCTCTCTTTAATGAGAATGTTTGTCAGTCTATAGACATGACGATGTTTCCCTCTTTCTCTCTCTTTAATGAGAATGTTTGTCAGTCTATAGACATGACGATGTTTCCCCCTCTCTCTCTTTAATGAGAATGTTTGTCAGTCTATAGACATGACGATGTTTCCCTCTTTCTCTCTCTTTAATGAGAATGTTTGTCAGTCTATAGACATGACGATGTTTCCCTCTCTCTCTCTCTTTAATGAGAATGTTTGTCAGTCTATAGACATGACGATGTTTCCCTCTCTCTCTCTTTAATGAGAATGTTTGTCAGTCTATAGACATGATGATGTTTCCCTCTCTCTCTCTTTAATGAGAATGTTTGTCAGTCTATAGACATGACGATGTTTCCCTCTTTCTCTCTCTTTAATGAGAATGTTTGTCAGTCTATAGAAATGACGATGTTTCCCTCTCTCTCTCTTTAATGAGAATGTTTGTCAGTCTATAGACATGATGATGTTTCCCTCTCTCTCTTTAATGAGAATGTTTGTCAGTCTATAGACATGACGATGTTTCCCTCTTTCTTTCTCTTTAATGAGAATGTTTGTCAGTCTATAGACATGACGATGTTTCCCTCTCTCTCTCTTCAATGAGAATATTTGTCAGTCTATAGACATGACGATGTTTCCCTCTCTCTCTCTTTAATGAGAATGTTTGTCAGTCTATCGACATGACGATGTTTCTCTCTTTCTCTCTCTTTAATGAGAATGTTTGTCAGTCTATAGACATGACGATGTTTCCCTCTTTCTCTCTCTTTAATGAGAATGTTTGTCAGTCTATAGACATGACGATGTTTCCCTCTCTCTCTTTAATGAGAATGTTTGTCAGTCTATAGACATGACGATGCTTCTCTCTCTCTTTAATGAGAATGTTTGTCAGTCTATAGACATGACGTTGTTTCCCTCTTTCTCTCTCTTTAATGAGAATGTTTGTCAGTCTATAGACATGACAATGTTTCCCTCTTTCTCTCTCTTTAATGAGAATGTTTGTCAGTCTATAGACATGACGTTGTTTCCCTCTTTCTCTCTCTTTAATGAGAATGTTTGTCAGTCTATAGACATGACGATGTTTCCCTCTTTCTCTCTCTTTAATGAGAATGTTTGTCAGTCTATTGACATGAAGGTGTTGCTCTCTCTCTCCCACCTGAAGGACCCCCTCCAGGTCTACACAATTAGCATCCTCCTGACCTTGCGGAGTTAAACTCTCAGTGCAAACAACCCAGTGGAGGCTGCTGAGGGGAGGACGGCTCATAGTAATGGCTGGAATGGAGTCAATGGAGTGATATGAAACATGTGATTTTCATGTGGTTGATACCATTACAGTGATTCCATTCCAGCCATTATTATGAGCCGTCCTCCCCTCAGCAGCCTCCACTGAAACAAATGCACCCGACTGACCGGCAGTTTAAGCAGATTACTTGTTTGGGGACCTGGCCCAGGTCCCAGGCTGAGTGAATTTCCACAAGGTGCGTTTGCATTACAGAGCAGCGTGAGAAACGCAACTGGAGCCACTTCACCTGAGAGTTCACTGGATGTCTCTCTCGGTTAGTTGATTAGTGGTGAGATTTAGTCTCGGTGTCTGTGAGAACCGGCCGTTAGGGAATTTCTGTAACCGAAAAACACAAATATATTTAATTCAAGCACGTTTTCATATAGAGATACTCACTTGTTTCATCTGCCTTCTCTATCGCTGCCTTCATGTGTAAATTCAATGAGTCATTCTGGAAAAATCTGGAAAGCTATAGCATGAAATTGGTTATTGTGTTAGCCTTCAAAACACCAAGGGTTGTCTTCAAAGCATTTTGAATATGCACCACTAGAGACCATTACTCATCTCTGGACGTGGTTAGGCGTGAGGTCTTGGCACATTACTTTGGGCTTTCCGTGGGGTACAATGTCCCCTATGTTCCAGTGATATGGCCCCCGGATGGAGAGCGGGAGAGAGGTGGAGACCTGTCACAGTGGACCAAGCTGGAAGGGCCATGATGGACTACTGATGGCAGAATCTGCCGGCTTTGTGAATGGAGTTTAATGGAGTAATATGGCGCCGTATGTGTAGAGGGAAGGGACAAGGACAGAGATGGATGGGAGAGGTCATGAGCGTCCTCTGGCCCAAAGCCCCAGCACCTTATCTCTGACCCCCAGTGGACAATCAATTGGCTCTGGAGCATTGGTCATTGACCGAGCCAGCTCTGTGCTTACATCTCCTCCTCAGGCTCATGGGTGGCACATTGTCCACCTTCATCCTTCATGGATGTGTTTCTATATGGAGATTGAAGGACGCATTAGGAAAGATGGAGGTGTCTTGTGGAGTGACCAGTTGAGTTTAAGATGAGGGAGTTTGCAGAAAGACCTGGCCACAGTGTGAGGTGGTTGTGAGGGTAGGGAAAGGTCTTATTTGGCCCTGAGCATGGCTGGAGGGGCTGCAGCCTGCAGACGTGAATCATAGTGCCCTGCAGTGCAACCACTAGAGGAACAGGACGAGGTGAGACAAGGGGATGTCTGCCCTACAGGGTTCTAATCCGGAATTCAGAGCTTCGCTTTGGGAAAGACGAGTTGATTTCCTGAGCTCCTTAGTTTCAGGCAGGTGCTTTAGTAGTCCCAGGAACACAATTAGCCTGTCCTGGGGTTTGGATACTTTTGTTGCCCTCTTAATCCCATGGGAGCATTGACTCTTGCTTCCTTATCCCAAATGTAAAAGTCAGCAGGGGTGTCAATTCGGCTTGGTTAACTTTATTGTTTAGCTTTCTTTTTTGTTGTTGTTGTAAAGAAGTTTGTAAACAGTCAATGTTCACAAAAATGTCTAAAACAAAAGTAGGCCCAGAAATCCTTTACACGCAGTGAAAGATTTTCGAAGTCGCTTCACAGACCAAGTCACTGCTCTTGGAGCAGTTGTTTCTTCTAACGATGTATCACCTCCTCTATTCAAGGAGTGTTCTGTTTGACTTATCTACCTAGTTGACTCGTTCCCATCATCTTCATCTCCCAGCCTTCAGTGTGTTGGCATCTGCTGCCTCTGTTCAGAGCTGATCTTCGCCTCCTCACGTCTTAATCTGGCCCTCCGACTCATTCCTCTCATTACAGCCCAGCTCTGAGCTGCTGCGTGAGAGGGAAATGAATTGTGTGCTAAGCAGAGTGGAATTAACGCCTTGCTCTAAAATCTGTGGCCGGCTTAGCCCCTCACTGATCCCCCCTGATCCTGCTTGTTACAGGAGCTTGGCCCATTGTGGATAGTGAGATGATTGAGTGGTTTCAGGCCCTTGTCTCTGTCTCTTTTGTCTTTGGGGGGGCTGAGAGATTTCTCCTTTTTGTCCCCCTCCTCGTTCGTCCTTTCAGGCGGTATCACAGCTGCCCCTTTAATTCACTCAGGACACAGGGCGACCCCTCACTCCCCAGGACCCTACTGTAAAAGAAAAACAGTCAACAACAACATCCAAGACTTGTTAGACTTTAGAAAGGAGTAGAATCTTATTCCACAGTTTGTTTGGCGAAATGTCTTGGCTCGTGTAAGAACTCAAAGCAACAACTACAACGACAATATTTGTGGAATATTTGTCGTACAATTGTGATTGTCAGTGAAATGTAGCGCTTCTGTCTTGTCATTTTACGTCAAATATGAGAAGAATATTGAGTTATTTGGCTTATATTTATTTTCATCCTTGCTTGCAAACTAATTAGCCAGCTGATTTTTCGTCAGTAATATGTTTGTGTGTGTTCCCCCCAACCAACCCTTCTTTTACACTGCTGCTACTCTCTGTTTATCATATATGCATAGTCACTTTCACTATACATTCATGTACATACTACCTTAATTAGCCCGACTAACCGGTGCTTGTATATAGCCTCACTACTGTTATTTTCACTGTCATTTTACTGTTTTTATTTCTTATATATTGTTCACCTAATACCTATTTTTTACCTAAAGATTACGCTGTTGGTTAGGTCCTGTAAGTAAGCATTTCACTGTAAGGTCTACACCTGTTGTATTCGGCACACGTGACAAATAAACTTTGATAATGTCTGAGTAAGGTTTCCTGCTGTATTTGGCCCTTCCTGTGTACCCCCACCATGTGCTGTCTAGCCATCTGCCCTCTCTAAAGATGCTGACTCATTGAGAGCCTAGAATACTGTATAACTAATATACGGCCAAACAATTGCCCTAAACAGCTTGGTAATGATTTTATGGTCTCTGGAATGACGCCCTGCAAAATAAAACTACAGGGTCCCCACAAAAACCTTACATGGTTGTAAATATGTATTAACCAGAAAATGGACCCTGTTTGGCATCATTTAGGGGAGACAAAGACTGGGTCTTTCACAAAGGGGGAAGATGCAGGGAGAAAGAGGGGATTCTACTTAGCTAATGAGTTGCCCCATAGAGATATAAAGAGGTGGGTCTTTAAGGAGAAGCAATTGCCCCACTGGTTGGGCCTGATGGACTGTGAAGTGTGAGGGTTCATAGCTCTATGCCCACTGTCCATTGTCTCCATGCTAATCCAGCCGGGGACAGTTGTGCTTCGGGTGGTTTTTTATTGTGCAGTGGGCTGGAGGGGAGAAAGTTATTAAAGATAAACGTTTTAACCAGACAGAGAGGAGAGTGTCTTTGTTGAGTGTTCCCTTCTTTGGAGTTTGTTGGGTCTCGAAGGGAAGGACCCCCTCCATCCCCAAATAAAAATAAAACCTTTACCAGTTAGGAGCAATTTTATATATATTTTTTTTATTTGATCTTTATTTAACCAGGTAGGCCAGTTGAGAACAAGTTCTCATTTACAACTGCGACCTGGCCAAGATAAAGCAAAGCAGTGCGACACAAACAACAACACAGAGTTACACATGGAATAAACAAACATACAGTCAATAATACAGTAGAAAAAGTCTATATACAATGTGTACAACTAGTGACCATATCCCCCGTGCAACCCGCAAAGGCGGAGGTGTTGCTAACATTTACGATAGCAAATTTCAATTTACAACAAAAAAAATGACGTTTTCGTCTTTTGAGCTTCTAGTCATGAAATCTATGCAGCCTACTCAATCACTTTTTATAGCTACTGTTTAAAGGCCTACTGGGCCATATACAGAGTTCCTCACTGAGTTCCCTGAATTCCTATCGGACCTTGTAGTCATAGCAGATAATATTCACATTTTGGGTGATTTTAATATTCACATGGAAAAGTCCACAGACCCACTCCAAAAGGCTTTCGGAGACATCATCGACTCAGTGGGTTTTGTCCAACATGTCTCTGGACCTACTCACTGTCACAGTCATACTCTGGACCTAGTTTTGTCCCATGGAATAAATGTTGTAGATCTTAATGTTTTTCCTCATAATCCTGGACTATCGGACCACCATTTTATTATGTTTGCAATCGCAACAAATAATCTGCTCAGACCCCAACCAAGGAGCATCAAAAGTCGTGCTATAAATTCTCAGACAACACAAAGATTCCTTGATGCCCTTCCAGACTCCCTCTGCCTACCCAAGGACGTCAGAGGACAAAAATCAGTTAACCACCTAACTGAGGAACTCAATTTAACCTTGCGCAATACCCTAGATGCAGTTGCACCCCTAAAAACTAAAAACATTTGTCATAAGAAACTAGCTCCCTGGTATACAGAAAATACCCGAGCTCTGAAGCAAGCTTCCAGAAAATTGGAACGGAAATGGCGCCACACCAAACTGGAAGTCTTCCGACTAGCTTGGAAAGACAGTACCGTGCAGTATCGAAGAGCCCTCACTGCTGCTCGATCATCCTACTTTTCCAACTTAATTGAGGAAAATAAGAACAATACGGAATTTATTTTTGATACTGTCGCAAAGCTAACTAAAAAGCAGCATTCCCCAAGAGAGGATGGCTTTCACTTCAGCAGTAATAAATTCATGAACTTCTTTGAGGTAAAGATCATGATCATTAGAAAGCAAATTACGGACTCCTCTTTAAATCTGCGTATTCCTCCAAAGCTCAGCTGTCCTGAGTCTGCACAACTCTGCCAGGACCTAGGATCAAGAGAGACACTTAAGTGTTTTAGTACTATATCTCTTGACACAATGATGAAAATAATCATGGCCTCTTAACCGTCAAGCTGCATACTGGACCCTATTCCAACTAAACTACTGAAAGAGCTGCTTCCTGTGCTCGGCCCTCCTATGTTGAACAAAATTAACGGCTCTCTATCCACCGGATGTGTACCAAACTCACTAAAAGTGGCAGTAATAAAGCCTCTCTTGAAAAAGCCAAACCTTGACCCAGAAAATCTAAAAAACTATCGGCCTATATCGAATCTTCCATTCCTCTCAACATTTTTTAGAAAAGGCTGTTGCGCAGCAACTCACTGCCTTCCTGAAGACACACAATGTATACGAAATGCTTCAGTCTGGTTTTAGACCCCATCATAGCACTGAGACTGCACTTGTGAAGGTGGTAAATGACCTTTCAATGGCGTCAGACCGAGGCTCTGCATCTGTCCTCGTGCTCCTAGACCTTAGTGCTGCCTTTGATACCATCAATCACCACATTCTTTTGGAGAGATTGGAAACCCAAATTGGACTACACGGACAAGTTCTGGCCTGGTTTAGATCTTATCTGTCGGAAAGATATCAGTTTGTCTCTGTGAATGGTTTGTCCTCTGACTAATCAACTGTACATTTCGGTGTTCCTCAAGGTTCTGTTTTGGGACCACTATTGTTTTCACTATATATTTTACCTCTTGGGGATGTCATTCAAAAACATAATGTTAACTTTCACTGCTATGCGGATGACACACACTGTACATTTCAATGAAACATGGTGAAGCCCCAAAATTGCCCTCGCTAGAAGCCTGTGTTTCAGACATAAGGAAGTGGATGGCTGCAAACTTTCTACTTTTAAACTCGGACAAAACAGAGATGCTTGTTCTAGGTCCCAAGAAACAAAGAGATCTTCTGTTGAATCTGACAATTAATCTTGATGTTTGTAAAGTCGTCTCAAATAAAACTGTGAAGGACCTCGGCGATATTCTGGACCCTGATCTCTCTTTTGACAAACATATCAAGACTGTTTCAAGGACAGCTTTTTTCCATCTACGTAACATTGCAAAAATCAGAAACTTTCTGTCCAAAAATGATGCAGAAAAATTAATCCATGCTTTTGTTACTTCTAGGTTAGACTACTGCAATGCTCTACTTTCCGGCTACCCGGATAAAGCACTAAATAAACTTCAGTTAGTGCTAAATACGGCTGCTAGAATCCTGACTAGAACCAAAAAATGTGATCATATTACTCCAGTGCTAGCCTCCCTAACTGCTAACCTACAAAGCATTACATGGGCTCGCTCCTACCTATCTTTCCGATTTGGTCCTGCCATACGTACCTACACGTACGCTACGGTCACAAGACGCAGGCCTCCTAATTGTCCCTAGAATTTCTAAGCAAACAGCTGGAGGCAGGGCATTCTCCTATAGAGCTCCATTTTTATGGAATAGTCTGCCTACCCATGTGAGAGACGCAGACTCGGTCTCAACCTTTAAGTCTTTACTGAAGACTCATCTCTTCAGTGGGTCATATGATTGAGTGTAGTCTGGCCCAGGAGTGTGAAGGTGAACGGAAAGGCCTCTAACCCTATTACAGGGGCTGAGTCACTGGCTTACTGGTGCTCTTCCATACCGTCCCTAGGAGGGGTGCGTCACTTGAGTGGGTTGAGTCACTGACGTGATCTTCCTGTCTGGGTTGGCGCCCCCCCTTGGGTTGTGCCGTGGCGGAGATCTTTGTGGGCTATACTCGGCCTTGTCTCAGGATGGTAAGTTGGTGGTTGAAGTTATCCCTTTAGTGGTGTGCGGGCTGTGCTTTGGCAAAGTGGGTGGGGTTATATCCTTCCTGTTTGGCCCTGTCCGGGGGTATCATCGGATGGGGCCACAGTGTCTCCTGACCCCTCCTGTCTCAGCCTCCAGTATTTATGCTGCAGTAGTTTATGTGTCGGGGGGCTAGGGTCAGTTTGTTATATCTGGAATACTTCTCCTGTCTTATCCGGTGTCCTGTGTGAATTTAAGTATGCTCTCTCTAATTCTCTCTTTCTCTCTTTCTTTCTTTCTCTCTCTCTGAGGACTTGAGCCCTAGGACCATGCCTCAGGACTACCTGGCATGATGACTCCTTGCTGTCCCCAGTCCACCTGGCCGTGCTGCTGCTCCAGTTTCAACTGTTCTGCCTGCGGCTATGGAACCCTGACCTGTTCACCGGACATGCTACCTGTCCCAGACCTGCTGTTTTCAACTCTCTAGAGACTGCAGGAGCGGTAGAGATACTCTTAATGATCGGCTATGAAAAGCCAACTGACATTTACTCTTGAGGTGCTGACTTGCTGCACCCTCGACAACTACTGTGATTATTATTATTTGACCATGCTGGTCATTTATGAACATTTGAACATCTTGGCCATGTTCTGTTATAATCTCCACCCGGCACAGCCAGAAGAGGACTGGCCACCCCTCATAGCCTGGTTCCTCTCTAGGTTTCTTCCTAGGTTTTGGCTGACTGCTTCCAAGGTCTTTGCTGTGTGAACACAAAAGAGATTGACACTAGATTGACACTATTCAGAGGTGCTAAGTGCTGTCGGCAGGCAAACGCATGACAATCCTACCAGTGTGTCTGAGCTTTTTAAGGCATATTTGTTAAAACTACTCACTTCATATCTTATTCTCAGTCTATCATACTGCGACATGATAGCTAATGTAGCAAAAGTGTAGCACGTTTAATTACCTCAATAATTCCCCCTTTGATATATCAAACTCAAACCATCCACTGTGTTATATGCCTGGATTGGGAGGATATCTGTGTTTTGGGAAAGATGAGAACTTGGAGATTATACCTCCAATTGAAATGTAAAACAGTTATTGCAATTACCCATAACCTTAGCGCCAACCTCGCCTGAAACAATGCAACTATTTTTAAAAGCTTGAGAAGTGCGTCCCTGAGAGGCAGCATAAGAGAACAAAGAAGCCATCATTAAAGGTGTCACGATCGTCTATGGGTGAGAGAGAGGACCAAGGCGCAGCGTGTGCAAAATACATTCTCTTTTATTCAGAGAAGGAAAAAACACAAAACGAACACTGAATACAAACTAAACAAAAAAAATGACCGTGAAGCTAACGACGTAAGTGCATAGACAAGCAACAAACGTTCAACATAGACAATTACCCACAAAACCCCAATGCCTATGACTGCCTTAAATATGGCTCTCAACTAGAGACAATGAACCACAGCTGCCTCTAATTGAGAACCAATCTAGGCAGCCATAGACATACAAACACCTAGACAAGACACTGATCCATATACCATACAAAACCCCTAGACAATACAAAAAACACATACATTCCCCATGTCACACCCTGACCTAACTAAAATAATAAAGAAAACAAAGAATACTAAGGCCAGGGCGTGACAAAAGGTAATGATGGAAGAGCTCTTTCATTAGAGGACCCAGCTTTCCTAAACACCTTGTGCTTTATACTTTTTTAGGTGAAGTGAAAGCATTTAACATTAGAACAAGCAGGCTACTTAGTGTTTGAATGTAATATCTTTAAGGTCAATATAAGTATTTGATAAAGGGTTATACAGTAATTTGTTGATGTGATTGTAATCTGATATTTGATAATGTGATTGTTTTCCTCTTTAGTCTATCTGGCTCTGCCAGAGAGCGTTTGATAAATAACACAGGGTACGGCGTGTTTTCAGATGGGATCTGGCTTGAATATGGTCTGGCTTGGCTATGTTGTTTTAGCTTTCAGTTCATGTTTTTTGTTGTTGCTGTAATTAAGGTATCAGGGTTGTAAACTGATCAGGATTGTTGGTGGATTATTCCCAACCTGCCATGTTTTGCTGTGTCACAGAGTTGTGAAATGTCTGTCCAGACTGAGCTGGGCTTAGCAAGGCACTGGGGATATTTGTAAACTAATGTTCCTGCCCTGGCCCTTTTACAGAGTGCAGATATGGGGTCAGACAATGGCTACCTTTAAAAAGACGCCTGTGTCCCTTTGTTTTGGAGCGGTCTCTTGGCAGTGCGGATTAGTGAGGTGACAGTTTGATTGTGTGTATGGAAACACACACCCCCACACATATTCTTATACACACTTTGTTTGGACACACCTAATCTGTCTCCCTGATTCACCAAATGGCTCTAGGTTCCACTCTGGTTTTGATATGGTTTGCAGCTCTGCTAATTATGGCCTTTTATTACTTTGTGTCGGCGCAGGCCAAAGCCGGGCCTTTGCCCTCTCAAGAGTGACCGGTCAATCCCTCAAATCTGGTGGGCCAACGGCCACGGCATGCAGGACAGATGTGGGATGGGACCCAAGCTGCCCTCTTTCTGTGTGTTCACCATCTCTATCCCCTCTGTCAACACAGGGCTCTCCCTGAGACCAGGGAGAGCCCAGCCTAATCACCCTCACAATACCAGCCCATGCTCCTTTGTCTCTGATGAGCTGTGATAGAGACTACTCACTCTGTTCTGTTATAAATGTTGTCAAGGCGTATGTTTGATGTTTTGTCATCTACTCTCCTTGTTGGAGGTTTAAAATCCTGTCTTGTTTCTGTGCTGGGTCTGTATGGCTTTGTGATGTTTCTTATGTCAGATCGATTTGCATGTATTTGCATATTTTCCTGGTGATGACGGATCTATCGGTTTTGAGGCTATTTACGTTTGAAACGAGCAAACGTTGAATCTGTTGACCAATAGATGAAAGATTAGCAGCAGTCAACTAAATCATTATAGAATTGTTTTCCTGAATCAAATTCCTCAACAAATCACAGCCAACCGGTTTTTAACTGAAGTTAACGCTAGTTCTTTTCTCGGCTGCTCGTTCACCCCAAACTGGTTAACCTCACTTCAACTCGAATGACAAAGACAAGTATGGCCTGCCTCTGTGGCGTCAGTGAGTCAGACACTATGTCAGCGGAGGAGGTGATGAGAGCAGGTGTTTCAAAAAAAAGGAAGCAGTTTCTTAGCACTCCCCTAGCCTTGAGGTGTGAAACACATTAAGGCCTTCTGAACACACACACACACACACACACACACACACACACACACACACACACACACACACACACACACACACACACACACACACACACACACACACACACACACACACACACACACACACACACACACACACACACACGGATTTGACAGGTTTACAATGTGTCATCAGAGTCTTCATTTTCACCTGTTATTCTATACCTGCCTAAAGGGTGATGAATTTGGCAACCTTCGTAGACAGCTTACTTGAGTGGGTGGGGGAGGGAGAGGGTGCCTAGCACTAGTGGCGGTTCTAGCTTGTATGGCTCTCTGGGCATTGGTGTTGATTTGTCACTCGAGCATCAATACATTACCCATCCCCCAACACTTTCAACCAAGAGTCAAGACTAAACCAATTCACCTTGGTAGTGTGCAGACTGCTTTTATATTATTCTTAACGATTTCTCACAAACCAGAAAAAAATACAACAATATGTCTGTGAAACTATATATTCACAGTATTATGAATGAATTGTGGTTTATTTGGTAGCATTTTGTAGTGTGACTGATTTAACTAATTGCATTAGTACTGTACAAAGTTAGAGGTGCACTATTTGATAGATTCCCCGCTCCCCCTACCTCGGGCTTCCAGTGGGGAGACCTGAGGTCAACCTACCTCCGCCCCCCCTCTCCATCTCGTACTTCTGAGTGGGAGACCTTCCCAGGCAGTAGCCTGCCTAGCTCACAAACTAGAATCAGGGCGCCCACTCCGACAAGGCTGCCCATGTCACCTATACCTAAATCCGCCACTGCCTATCACACTGTGGTTTAGTTTGGGTGGTATAAAACTGTCGCCTGGGTTACGGGATGATGAGGTCATGGCTAAATTGGTGGCAGGGTTCAGCTGTTAGCTGAGTCACGGATGAGTTCTAGAAAGGTTCGCTTCAGTGGGACACTCCGCTCGCTAAATCACGCTCTACTTCTCCCAGACACACACTTTCTACGCCACACACACGCACGCACACACACACTTCAGCACCCGCCACTTCACGGACATGCGTGAACACACTCACCTACAGATACCCTGACGCCACACACACCGTCCCCTTGACGCCGCCAGACACACACTCAAGTGCCAAACGGGCATGCAGTGAGTACACACAATAAGTGTGTGTTTGTGTGTGGTGTCAGGTTCTGGACACACACAGACAGCAGACTGACGTGACACACACTACATCAGGGCCACAGTGAATCACCTGGGCAGCCGGGCAGAGGGAACAGCGGGGGGGAGTCTGCCTGGGCAGAGGGAACAGCGAGGGGGAGTCTCTCTGGGCAGAGGAAACAGCGAGGGGGAGTCTGCCTGGGCAGAGGGAAGAGCGAGGGGGAGTCTGCCTGGGCAGAGGGAACAGCGAGGGGGATTCTGTCTGGGCAGAGGGAACAGCGAGGGGGAGTGTGTCTGGGCAGAGGGAACAGCGAGGGGGAGTCTGTCTGGGCAGAGGGAACAGCGAGGGGGAGTGTGTCTGGGCAGAGGGAACAGTGAGGGGGAGTGTGTCTGGGCAGAGGGAACAGCGAGGGGGAGTGTGTCTGGGCAGAGGGAATAGCGAGTGGGAGTGTGTCTGGGCAGAGGGAATAGCGAGGGGGAGTGTGTCTGGGTAGAGGGAACAGCGAGGGGGAGTGTGTCTGGGCAGAGGGAACAGCGAGGGGGAGTGTGTCTGGGCAGAGGGAACAGCGAGGGTGAGTGTGTCTGGGCAGAGGGAACAGCGAGGGGGAGTGTGTCTGGGCAGAGGGAACAGCGAGGGGGAGTCTGTCTGGGCAGATGGACTAGCGAGGGGGAGTGTGTCTGGGCAGAGGGAATAACGAGGGGGAGTGTGTCTGGGCAAAGGGATGTGAGTGATGTGACTCCAGTGATGTCATCAGTACGAGACAACGAGAGCAGAGCAGTCTGATGAACTGGACACTCCAGAATGCACGCTCTCCTGACCTAACGACCTCTTACCTGCAGCAACCGCCACGACACTGCTTTATGAATAGAAGAGAGGGAGGGAGAGAGTGATAGTAGTTTATAAATGATGAAGTGGGTTGAGGGGAATAAATTGAGGGTGAGGGATGGTGAAGGGAGAGTTGGAAGCAGTTGATGCTGCTGAGGGCAGATTGGCTCATAATAATGGTCGGAATGGAGCGGATGGAATGGCATCAAACACATGGAAACCATGTTTCCCCCTCAGAAGACTGAAAAGATTTGGTATGGGTCCTCAGATCCTCAAAAAGTTCTACAGCAGCACTATCGAGAGCATCCTGACGGGTTGCATCACCGCCTGGTATGGCAACTACTCGGCCTCCGACCGCAGGCTCTACAGAGGGTAGTGCGTTCGGCCCAGTACATCACGGGAGCCAAGCTTCCTGCCGTCCAGGACCTCTATACCAGGCGGTGTCAGAGGAAAGACCTAAAAATGGCCAAAGACTTACCTGTATCCCTGCGCGGTGACTCGGTACCGGTACCCCTGGGATATAGCGTTATTGTTATTTTATTGTTATTCTTTTATTTTGTACCATAGTTTATTTAGTAAATATTTTTTTGTAACTCTAATTTTTCTTAACTGCATTGTTGGTTAAGGGCTTGTATGTAAGCATTTCACGGTAAGGCCTACACCTGTTGTATTCAGCGCATGTGACAAACAAAATTAGATTTTATTTTATTTTGATGTGATACCATTTCACATATTCCGCTGCAGCCATTACCGCGAGCCCTTCCTGCCCAATTAAGGTGACACCAACCTCCTGGGAGAGTCCTCTGGGTGGAGCCCTGGCCCATGGTGGGTAATCAGGAACCACTTCCACTGTCAACAGGGAGAGGAGGAACACATAACAGATCCATTAACCCCAAGCCTACACCCAGGACTCAACTAACTAATGAATTCTCATTTTCATCACAAGCAGCCTAATAGGTACTGTTTTCATATTTCCTTTCATGATATTGTGTAGGGACTGGTATTCTCAAGGGCCACACTCCAGGGTATTGGTGTTTTGGTGCTTAATCGATCAATACATGTAATCAATGTCACTAATTGACCAGAGTGCACACACCAGGTTTTTCAGGTCTAAATCACTGATTAAAAAAACAAGGGAAATATTTCAGAGACAGTATGCATCCCAGATATACAGGGTCGGACTACCACATTTGGGGTCCCGGGGCACCGACCCCCAGGGGGCCCGTTTTAGGAAAACATACACTACATGACCAAAAGTATTTGGACACCTGCTCATCGAACATCTCATTCCAAAATCATGGACATTAATATGGAGTTGGTCCCCTCCCTTTGCTGTTATAACAGCCTCCACTCTTCTGGAAAGGCTTGCTGCGGGGACTTGCTTCCATTCAGCCACAAGAGCATTAGTGAGGTCGGGCACTGATGTTGAGCGATTAGGCCTGGCTTGGAGTCGGCGTTCCAAATAATCCCAAAGATGTTTGATGGGGTTGAGGCCAGGGCTCTGTGCAGGCCAGTCAAGTTCTTCCATGCCGATCTCGACAAACCATTTCTGTATGGACCTCGCTTTGTGCACGGGGGCATTGTCATGCTGAAACAGGAAAGGACCTTTCCCAAACTGTTGCCACAAAGTTGAAAGCACAGAATAGTCTAGAATGTCATTGTATGCTGTAGCATTAAGATTTCCCTTCGCTGGAACTAAGTGGCCCGAACCATGAAAAACAGCCCTTATTCCTACTCCACCAAACCTTACAGTTGGTACTATGCGCTGGGATAGGTAGCGTTCTCCTGGCATCCGCCAAACCTAGATGCATCTGTCAGACTGCCAGATGGTAAAACGTGATTATCAGTCCAGAGAATGCGTTTCCACTGCTCCAGAGTCCAGGACAGATGATTTTTACTGGTGCTCTCATGCATGTTTCAGTGTTATTTGCCTCGAAGCGAGCATAGAAGTAGTGTGGCTAGTCTGCTAGGCTTGTGTCAGCTGTGCTTCCCTTTGTAGTCTGTAATAGTTTGCAAGCCCTGCCACATCCGACGAGCGTCAGAGCCGGTGTAGTATGATTCGATCTTAGTCCTGTACTGATGCTTTGCCTGTTTGATGGTTTATCGGAGGGCAAAGCGGGATTTCTTATAAGATTCCGGGTTAGAGTCCCGCTCCTTGAAAGCAGCAGCTCTAGCCTTTTGCTCAGTGCAGATGTTGCCTGTAATCAATGGCTTCTGGTTGTGGTATGTACGTACGGTCAGTGTGGGGACGACGTCGTCGATGCACTTATTGATGAAGCCAATGACTGATGTGGTATATTCCTCAATGCCATCGGAGGAATCCCGGAACATGTTCTAGTCTGTGATAGCAAAACAGTCCAGTAGTTTAGCATCTGCTTCATCTGACCACTTTTTTTATAGACCGAGTCACTGGTGCTTCCTGCTTTAATTTTTGCTTGTAAGCAGTTATCAGGAGGATAGAATTATGGTCAAATTTGCCAAATGGAGGGCGAGGGAGAGCTTTCTATGCATCTCTGTGTGTGGAGTAGAGGTGGTCCAGAGTTTTTTCCCCTCTGGTTGCACATTTAACATGCTGATAGAAATTTGGTTAAACAGATTTAAGTTTCCCTGCATTAAAGTCCCCGGCTACTAGGAGCGCCGCCTCTGGGTGACAGTTTTCTTGTTTGCTTATGGCAGAATACAGCTCATTCAATGCTGTCTTAGTGCCAGCCTCAGTCTGGTATGTAAAACAGCTACGAAAAATACAGATGAAAACTCTCTAGGTAGATAGTGTGGTCTACAGCTTATCATGAGATGCTCTACCTCAGGCGAGCCATAGTTCGAGACTTCCTTAGATATCGTGCACCAGCTGTTATTTACAAAAATACATAGCCTGCCGTCCCTTGTCTTACCAGACGCCGGTGTTCTATCCTGCCGGTGCAGCGTATAACCAGCCAGATGTATGTTGATAGTGTCGTCGTTCAGCGACGACTCCGTGAAGCATAAGATATTACAGTTTTGAATGTCCCGTTTATAGTTTAATCTTCCGCGTAGGTCATATATTTTATTGTCTAAAGATTACACGTTTGCTAGCAGAATGGAAGGAAGTAGAGGTTTATTCGATCGTCTACGAATTCTCAGAAGGCAGCCCGCCCTCTGGCCCCTTTTTCTCTGCCTTCTCTTCACGCAAATCACGGGGATCTGGGCCTGTTCCTGAGAAAGCAGTATTTCATTCGCGTCGGGCTCGTCTGACTCGTTAAAGGAAAAAAAGGATTCTGCCAGTCTGTGGTGAGTAATCGCAGTCCTGATGTCCAGAAGTTATTTTCGGTCATAAGAGACGGTAGCGGCAACTTTATGTACAAAATAAGTAAAAAAATAAGTTACAAAAAATGCAAATAAACAAACAAAAAAACACTTTCGTTTGGGGACACGTAAAACGTCAGCCTTCTTCTCCGGCGCCATTGTGTGTGAGACACGCTGTCTGTTGTAAAATTTGACTGCACGACAGACCAAACATCATTTAATATCGAACTTTTTACCTAAATTATTCATACTCATTTTTATTTTAGTTTTAACCTGTTAATCTACTTCTCAAAACATAATTAGTTTTTTCAGATTAATCTTATGAGACATTATTTGGTTACAACACTGAAGAAGATGTTGGTGAAGAACCATTTTTAGGAGTCTACAGGAGGGCGCACCGGGCTACGCAATAAAAAGTTGACAGGCAAGTCATTTTGTTTTTACTGGAAGGCTAGCCAGCTAGTCAACTATCTAGTAAACAATTCGGATACGTGGTTGGTGTCTCTTTTTTGATTTTTTTTAACGGATATATCTTGTAATTGAACAAAATAGAAAGGTGGACAATAACTGTATGCTGATAATACAGGATGTATTTTTTTTGCTAAACCATTTATCAAAAAGCTGATAGTAGTAGTTTTTCCACTGAAATTATTCTAACCAGGAGGAAAACAGCAGTGTTTATTATAGCCTACTGTCGATTTAGTATTGTATGTACAGTGCACACGATTCACACATGTGGTTCCTCCTTCTGTGTCTGTGGGGGGTCAAAGTTCTGTTCTTTATCATGAGTGGGTGAACCTGCCTGCTGTTGGCCCTACTTGTTTATAGTTGTTTGCTCCAGTGGCAGGCTGCCACACACAGACATAAACACACACACGGACATAAACACACACGCCCCGGCTCCTCTTTTGCCCTCTGTCTTTCCCACACTGATAGCGATCTGGAGCGTGCCATAAAGCACAGTGCACAACATAGACAATCCTCTCTTCTCCTCATTCTCTCACTCTTTCTCGCTCACCCATTTACTCACTCACTCACTCACTCACTCACTCACTCACTCACTCACTCACTCACTCACTCACTCACTCACTCACTCACTCACTCACTCACTCACTCACTCACTCACTCACTCACTCACTCACTCACTCACTCACTCATTCACTCACTCTTTTTCTCCCCTTCTCTACCCCCCCCCTCTCTCTGTCTGTCTGTCTGTCTGTCTGTCTGTCTGTCTGTCTGTCTGTCTGTCTGTCTGTCTGTCTGTCTGTCTGTCTGTCTGTCTGTCTGTCTGTCTGTCTGTCTGTCTGTCTGTCTGTCTGTTTCTTCTTTCAGCTCCTGGTCCACTTCGATGACTTGCCAGGCGGCCCTCAGGGGTGATAAGACCACCCTGGCGCCTCTCCTGCCTCCTCTTCTCTCATCTCCTCATATCCTCTTCTCCCCTCCTCCCCTCCCCTCTTCTCTTCTGCCCTCTCCTCTTCTCCCCTCTCATCTTCTCCCCTCCCCTTCCCCCTCTTGTCTCATCTCCTCTTCTCCTGTCTCCTCGTCTCTCCTTTCCTCTTCTCCCATCTCCTCTTCTCTCCTCTCCCCTTCTTTCTTCTACTCTCCTCTCTCCCCCTCTCCTCTTCTCCACGTTCCTCTCCTCTTCCCCCCTCTCCTCTTCTCCCCTCTCATTTCCTCTCCTCTTCTTCCTTTTCCTCTTCTCTTCTCTTCTCCCCTTTCCCTCTTCTCCCCTTTCCCTCTTCTCCCCTCTCCTCTTCTCTCCTTATCTCTCCTCTCCTCTTCTCGTCTCTTTTCTCCTCTCCTCATATCCTCTTCTCCCCTACTCTCCTCCCATCTCCTCCCCTCCCCTCTCCTCTTCTCCACTCTCATCTTCTCCCTTCCCCCTTCTCTTGTCTCATCTCCACTTCTCTCCTCTTCTTTCCTCTTCTCCCATCTCTTCACTTCTCCTCTTCTCCACTCTCCCCCTCTCCTCTTCTCTCCTCTCCCCTTCTTTCTTCTACTCTCCTCTCTCCCCCTCTCCTCTTCTCCACATTTCTCTTCTCCCCTCTCCTTTCCCTCTTCTCCCCTCTCCTATTCTCTCCATGTCACCCCTCTCCTCTTCTCTTCTCCCCTCCCCTCTTCTCTCCTTTCTTCTCTCCTCCCATCTCCTCTTCTCCCCTCTCATCTTCACCCCTCTCCTCCCCAGTCCCCTCCTCTTCTCCCCTCCCCTCTCCTTCACTCTCTTATTCTCCCCTCTCCTCTTCTCCCCTTTCCTCTTCTCTCCTCTCATCTTCTTTCCTCTTCTCCCCTCTCCTCACCCATCCTCTTCTCCCCTCTCCTCTTTTCAACTCTCCTCTTCTCTCCTCTCCTCTTCCCCCCTCTCCTCTTCTCCCCTCTCCTCTTCTCTTCTCTCCTTTTGTCCACTCTTCTCCCCTCTTCTCTTCTCCCAGTTCCTCTCCTCTGCTCCCCTCTCCTCTCCTCTTCTCCCCTCTTCCCCTTTTCCTCTTTTCCCCTCTGCTCTTCCTCTCCATGTTCCTCTTCTCCCCTTTCCTCTCATCTCCTCTTCTCCCCTCTCATATTCTCTCATCTCCTATTCTCCCCTTTCCTATTCTCTCCTCTCCTCTTCTCCCATCTCCTCACCCCTCCTCTTCTCCCCTCTCCTCTTTTCTACTCACCTCTTCTCCCCTCTCCTCTCTTCTCATCTTCTCCTTTCTCGTCTTCTCTTCTCCCAGTACCTTTTCTGTCCTCTTCTCACCTCTCCTCTTCTCTCCTCTTCTCTCCTCTTCTCCCTGTTCAACTTCTCCCCTCTCCTCTTCTCACCGTTCAACTTCTCCCCTCTAATCTTCTCCCCGTTACTCTCCTCTTCTCCCCTCTCCTCTTCTACCCGTTCCTCTCCTCTTCTCTCCTCTTCTCCCCCTCCTCGTCTCCCATCTTCTAACCATTCCTCTTCTCCCCTCTCCTCTCCTCTTCTCCCCTTTCCTCTTCTCTTCTCTCCTCCTCTCTTCTCCCCTTTCCTCTTCTCTTCTCTCCTCTCCTCTTCTCCCCTTTCCTCTTCTCCCCTTTCCTCTTCTCTTCTCCCCTCTTCTCTTCTCCCCTTTCCTCTTCTCTTCTCCCCTCTTCTCTTCTCCCCTTTCCTCGTCTCTTCTCTCCTCTTCTCTTCTCCCCTTTCCTCTTCTCTTCTCTCCTCTTCTCCCCTTTCCTCTTCTCTCCTCTTCTCTTCTCCCCTCTCATCTCCTCTCCTCTTATTTCTGTTCCTCTTATCCCCTCTCCTCTTTTCTCATCTCCTATTCTCCCCTCTCCTCTCCTCTTCTCCCCTTCTCTCTTCTCCTCTTCTCCCCATTTGTCTTCTCCCCTCTCCTCTCCTCCCCTCTTATCCCCTCACCTTCTCTCTTCTCCCCCTTTCCTCTTCTCACCTCTTCTCCCCTCTCCTCTTCTCCCCTTTCCTCTTCTCTTCTCCCCTCTCCTCTTCTCCCCTTTCCTCTTCTCTTCTCACCTCTCATCTTCTCCCCCTCTCCTCTTCTTCCCTGTCCTGTTCTCACCTGTCCTCTTCTCCCCTCTTTTCTTCTCCCCTCTCTTCTTTTCCCCTTTGTCTTCTCCCCTTTCCACTTCTCCCCTCTCCTCTCCTCCCCCTCTCTTCTTCTGCTACTCCTTTCCTCCTTTCTCCTATTCTCCCCTCTCCTCTCATCTCCCCTTTCCCTCTTCTCCCCTTTCCCTCTTCTCCCCTCTCCTCTTCTTCCCCCCTCCCCTATTCTCCCCTCTCCTCTTCCCCCCTCCCCTCTCTGCTTCTCACCTCTCCTCTTCTCCCATCTCCTCTTCTTCTCCCCTCTCCTCTTCTCCTCTTCTCCCCTCCCCTCTTATCCCCTCACCGTCTCTTATCTCCCCCTTTCCTCTTCTCACCTCTTCTCCCCTCTCCTCTTTTCCCCTTTCCTCTTCTCTTCTCACCTCTCCTCTTCTCCCCTTTCCTCTTCTCTTCTCACCTCTCCTCTTCTCCCCCTCTCCTCTTCTTCCCTGTCCTGTTCTCACCTGTCCTCACCTGTCCTCTTCTCCCCTCTTTTCTTCTCCCCTCTCTTCTTTTCCCCTTTGTCTTCTCCCCTTTCCTCATCTCCCCTTTCCACTTCTCCCCTCTCCTCTCCTCCCCCTCTCTTCTTCTGCTACTCCTTTCCTCCTTTCCCCCACTCCTCTCAACCCCCCCACTCCATAAATGTACTTTTTATTGAACTCTTCAGGCATGTAACAAACTTCTGATTTGCTTGGCGATAGAATAGGCAGTATTCTGTAAATGGCTTTGGAGCTTCACTATCCTTTCTTATCATCTAGTCAGATGACTTATTGAGCTTCTTGAGCAAATAATGCCTGCTGACCACTGAACAGGGCCTGAAGACTATGACACCGTATTCGGCTGGTCTCGGGAAGGAATTCCGAGCCGTCATTGTCCTAGATCGGTCTCGATAAGCACATTGAGTGTCTTGTTCTCATCTCGGCCTCTGATCGATTTTAGAAGATGTAGTGTGGCAGGATTACATCTTATTCCAAATGCCTCGCAGCGCTGCGGCTCGCTGACCACAACACCATAACTCTGTCTGCTACTGTACCTCACGATGAGACCAGCAGCCCACACATTACTGTACCTCACTAAACCATGATGAGACCAGCAGCCCACACATTACTGTACCTCACTAAACCACGATGAGACCAGCAGCCCACACATTACTGTACCTCACTAAACCACGATGAGACCAGCAGCCCACACATTACTGTACCTCACTAAACCACGATGAGACCAGCAGCCCACACATTACTGTACCTCACTAAACCACGATGAGACCAGCAGCCCACACATTACTGTACCTCACTAAACCACGATGAGACCAGCAGCCCACACATTACTGTACCTCACTAAACCATGATGAGACCAGCAGCCCACACATTACTGTACCTCACTAAACCACGATGAGACCAGCAGCCCACACATTACTGTACCTCACTAAACCACGATGAGACCAGCAGCACACACATTACTGTACCTCACTAAACCACGATGAGACCAGCAGCCCACACATTACTGTACCTCACTAAACCACGATGAGACCAGCAGCCCACACATTACTGTACCTCACTAAACCACGATGAGACCAGCAGCCCACACATTACTGTACCTCACTAAACCACGATGGCTCAGCAGCCCACACATTACTGTACCTCACTAAACCACGATGGCTCAGCAGCCCACACATTACTGTACCTCACTAAACCACAATGGCTCAGCAGCCCACACATTACTGTACCTCACTAAACCACGATGGCTCAGCAGCCCACACATTACTGTACCTCACTAAACCACGATGGCTCAGCAGCCCACACATTACTGTACCTCACTAAACCACGATGAGACCAGCAGCCCACACATTACTGTACCTCACTAAACCACGATGAGACCAGCAGCCCACACATTACTGTACCTCACTAAACCACGATGAGACCAGCAGCCCACACATTACTGTACCTCACTAAACCACGATGAGACCAGCAGCCCACACATTACTGTACCTCACTAAACCACGATGAGACCAGCAGCCCACACATTACTGTACCTCACTAAACCACGATGAGACCAGCAGCCCACACATTACTGTACCTCACTAAACCACGATGAGACCAGCAGCCCACACATTACGGTACCTCATTAAACCACGATGAGACCAGCAGCCCACACATTACTGTACCTCACTAAACCACGATGAGACCAGCAGCCCACACATTACTGTACCTCACTAAACCACGATGAGACCAGCAGCCCACACATTACTGTACCTCACTAAACCACGATGAGACCAGCAGCCCACACATTACTGTACCTCACTAAACCACGATGAGACCAGCAGCCCACACATTACTGTACCTCACTAAACCACAATGAGACCAGCAGCCCACACATTACTGTACCTCACTAAACCACGATGAGACCAGCAGCCCACACATTACTGTACCTCACTAAACCACGATGAGACCAGCAGCCCACACATTACTGTACCTCACTAAACCACGATGAGACCAGCAGCCCACACATTACTGTACCTCACTAAACCACGATGAGACCAGCAGCCCACACATTACTGTACCTCACTAAACCACGATGGCTCAGCAGCCCACACATTACTGTACCTCACTAAACCACGATGAGACCAGCAGCCCACACATTACTGTACCTCACTAAACCACGATGAGACCAGCAGCCCACACATTACTGTACCTCACTAAACCACGATGAGACCAGCAGCCCACACATTACTGTACCTCACTAAACCACGATGAGACCAGCAGCCCACACATTACTGTACCTCACTAAACCATGATGAGACCAGCAGCCCAAACATTACTGTACCTCACTAAACCACGATGAGACCAGCAGCCCACACATTACTGTACCTCACTAAACCACGATGAGACCAGCAGCCCACACATTACTGTACCTCACTAAACCACGATGGCTCAGCAGCCCACACATTACTGTACCTCACTAAACCACGATGAGACCAGCAGCCCACACATTACTGTACCTCACTAAACCACGATGAGACCAGCAGCCCACACATTACTGTACCTCACTAAACCACGATGAGACCAGCAGCCCACACATTACTGTACCTCACTAAACCACGATGAGACCAGCAGCCCACACATTACTGTACCTCACTAAACCACGATGAGACCAGCAGCCCACACATTACTGTACCTCACTAAACCACGATGAGACCAGCAGCCCACACATTACTGTACCTCACTAAACCACGATGAGACCAGCAGCCCACACATTACTGTACCTCACTAAACCACGATGAGACCAGCAGCCCACACATTACTGTACCTCACTAAACCATGATGAGACCAGCAGCCCACACATTACTGTACCTCACTAAACCACGATGAGACCAGCAGCCCACACATTACTGTACCTCACTAAACCACGATGAGACCAGCAGCCCACACATTACTGTACCTCACTAAACCACGATGAGACCAGCAGCCCACACATTACTGTACCTCACTAAACCACGATGAGACCAGCAGCCCACACATTACTGTACCTCACTAAACCACGATGGCTCAGCAGCCCACACATTACTGTACCTCACTAAACCACGATGAGACCAGCAGCCCACACATTACTGTACCTCACTAAACCACGATGAGACCAGCAGCCCACACATTACTGTACCTCACTAAACCACGATGAGACCAGCAGCCCACACATTACTGTACCTCACTAAACCACGATGAGACCAGCAGCCCACACATTACTGTACCTCACTAAACCATGATGAGACCAGCAGCCCAAACATTACTGTACCTCACTAAACCACGATGAGACCAGCAGCCCACACATTACTGTACCTCACTAAACCACGATGAGACCAGCAGCCCACACATTACTGTACCTCACTAAACCACGATGGCTCAGCAGCCCACACATTACTGTACCTCACTAAACCACGATGAGACCAGCAGCCCACACATTACTGTACCTCACTAAACCACGATGAGACCAGCAGCCCACACATTACTGTACCTCACTAAACCACGATGAGACCAGCAGCCCACACATTACTGTACCTCACTAAACCACGATGAGACCAGCAGCCCACACATTACTGTACCTCACTAAACCACGATGAGACCAGCAGCCCACACATTACTGTACCTCACTAAACCACGATGAGACCAGCAGCCCACACATTACTGTACCTCACTAAACCACGATGAGACCAGCAGCCCACACATTACTGTACCTCACTAAACCACGATGAGACCAGCAGCCCACACATTACTGTACCTCACTAAACCACGATGAGACCAGCAGCCCACACATTACTGTACCTCACTAAACCACGATGAGACCAGCAGCCCACACATTACTGTACCTCACTAAACCACGATGAGACCAGCAGCCCACACATTACTGTACCTCACTAAACCACGATGAGACCAGCAGCCCACACATTACTGTACCTCACTAAACCACGATGAGACCAGCAGCCCACACATTACTGTACCTCACTAAACCACGATGAGACCAGCAGCCCACACATTACTGTACCTCACTAAACCACGATGAGACCAGCAGCCCACACATTACTGTACCTCACTAAACCACGATGGCTCAGCAGCCCACACATTACTGTACCTCACTAAACCACGATGAGACCAGCAGCCCACACATTACTGTACCTCACTAAACCACGATGAGACCAGCAGCCCACACATTACTGTACCTCACTAAACCACGATGAGACCAGCAGCCCACACATTACTGTACCTCACTAAACCACGATGAGACCAGCAGCCCACACATTACTGTACCTCACTAAACCACGATGAGACCAGCAGCCCACACATTACTGTACCTCACTAAACCACGATGAGACCAGCAGCCCACACATTACTGTACCTCACTAAACCACGATGAGACCAGCAGCCCACACATTACTGTACCTCACTAAACCACGATGAGACCAGCAGCCCACACATTACTGTACCTCACTAAACCACGATGAGACCAGCAGCCCACACATTACTGTACCTCACTAAACCACGATGAGACCAGCAGCACACACAGTCCTTACCCCTTTTATTTACCATGCAGACCCCCACCCCCACCCCCACCCCCACGCTCCTTATCAAACGGACTTTAAAGTAGAAATATTTAAACTATTTATGTGAGATAATGATTTAATCGTTACTTAATGGGTAAGTCTGTGGAGGTTTCAGGTTGTTCAAACTGTTGTTCATATATACTGTAGTTAGGGTCATATTAATCTCATTGGTTACTGTATGATGTTTACATATATACTGTAGTTAGGGTCATATTAATCTCATTGGTTACTGTATGATGCTTACATATATACTGTAGTTAGGGTCATATTAATCTCATTGGTTACTGTATGATGTTTACAAATATACTGTAGTTAGGGTCATATTAATCTCATTGGCTGCTGTATGATGTTTACATATATACTGTAGTTAGGGTCATATTAATCTCATTGGCTACTGTATGATGTTTACATATATACTGTATTTAGGGTCATATTAATCTCATTGGTTACTGTATGATGCTTACATATATACTGTATTTAGGGTCATATTAATCTCATTGGTTACTGTATGATGTTTACATATATACTGTAGTTAGGATCATATTAATATCATTGGTTACTGTATGATGTTTACATATATACTGTAGTTAGGGTCATATTAATCTCATTGGTTACTGTATGATGCTTACATATATACTGTAGTTAGGGTCATATTAAGGAGGATAGAGAGGGAAAAAGAGGGAAGGCGAGGGGGAAGAGAGCAAAAGGGGGGGGCAGGAGAGGGGAAAAGACGGGAGGGAAAGAAGGGGGGTGGAGGGGGAGGGCAGGAGAGGGAAGGAGAGAGAAGAAGAGGGGGTGGAGGGCAAGAGAGGGAAGGAGAGGGGGGAGACGGAAGAAGAGGGGGAGAGGGAAGGAGATAATAAGAGTGAGTCAGAGGGCTGAATGGAAATGCATCCTCCTATCCCTCGTTAATGGTGGTTTAGAGGGTTAAGAATGTGTGTAGAGAGGGTCCTTCTGCTGCCCTCTCCCTGGGCCAGGCCTACAGGCCAGAGATGGGAGTCCTTCTGCTGCCCTCTCTCTGGGCCAGGCCTACAGGCCAGAGATGGGAGTGTGGGAATAAGACGGAGGGCTGGCATGCTAACAAGAGCCAGCAGCAATGCCGGAAGGTAGAGTGCCAAGGCCATGTGGGACAGAGGGAAACTTATTCTGATGGCTAGAGTGCATGCCAGCATGTACGTGTGTGCGTGTGTGTCTCTCTCTCTCTCAAGCAGTGGTCCATTTATCCTGTCTCTCGATGATTGAAGCTGCACCCAGCAGCATAGTGGCTGTGTGTATGGTGGCTGTGTGTGTTTGTTTGTGTGCCAGGCTCCAGCTGGCAAAGTACAGTAAAGGGCTACATTGTTAACTTTCCATAACCACTCCACTACATCTTTGGCAGTTGACACCAACCATGCCCAGAATCTGGGCCACACCAACCATGCCCAGATTCTGGGCCACACCAACCATGCCCAGATTCTGGGCCACACCAACCATGCCCAGATTCTGTGCCACACCAACCATGCCCAGACTCTGGGCCACACCAACCATGCCCAGATTCTGGGCCACACCAACCATGCCTGACCACTACCAGGCCCACCTGACCATACTCTCTCCTTCTCTCGTTCTGTCTCTCTCTCTCTCCTTCTCTCGTTCTGTCTCTCTCTCTCTCTCTCTCGGTCTGTCTGTCTCTCTCTCCCTCTCTCCCTCTGTCTCTGTCCTTCTCTCATTCTGTCTCTCTCTCTCTCGTTCTCTCTCTCTCTCGTTCTCTCTCTCTCTCTCTCTCTCTCTCTCTCTCTCTCTCTCTCTCTCTCTCTCTCTCTCTCTCTCTCTCATTTTGCCTCTGTCCTTCTCTCGTTCTGTCTCTCTCTCTCTTGTTCTGTCGCTCTCTCTCTGTCTGTCTCTCTCTCTCCCTCTCTCGTTCTGTCTCTCAATTCAATTCAATTCAATTCAATTCAATTCAATTTGCTTTATTGGCATGATGTAACAATGTACATATTGCCAAAGCTTATTTACAATATAAAAATGAGAATCAAAATGGTCAACGGGACAACAGTAACAACAATAACCAAGGGTCAAAATAACCATACATTCAACAATAACAATAAACATACAGTAGAGGACATGTGCAGGTTGATTGGTCTGTCAGACACTGTCCCTCATGTTATGGCAGCAGCAATGTAGTGCGCTGCCAACCCACAGCTCTCTGCGTCCTCCCCCAACAGGACGGGTAGCCTATCCTCATTAGAGAGGTCTTTGAAACCTTGAATAAGAGTTTCAAATTTGGGGAAATGACACTCTCTAATTGTTTTATATTTTTGACATTTTGTCAGGAAATGCAGCTCCGTCTCAGGTTCTGCTGTTGTGCAGTGGTTGCACAGCCTTTCCTCTACAGGGAGCCAGGTTTTCCTGTGTCTACCCTTCTCAATGGCAAGGCTGTGCTCACTGAGCCTGTACTTTGTCAAGGTTTTTCTAAGGTTTTGATCAGTAACCATGGTCAAATAGTTAGCCACGGTGTACTGTCGATTTAGGGCCAGATAGCACTGCATTTTGCTATGTGCTTGTGCTTGTGTTTCCCAATAAGCAATGTAGTTTTGTTTTGACTGTGTTGTAATTTGGTTTATCCTGATTGATTGGATGTTCTGGTCCTGAGGCATCAGTGTGTTAGTAGAACAGGTTTGTGAACTCAGCCCCAGGACCAGCTGGATGAGGGGACTCTTTTCTTTGCTCAGCTCTTGGTATTGCAGGGCTTGGTAGTGATATGAGAGGGGGTCACTGTATTTTAGATGTTTCCAAAACTTAATTGTTCTTTTTTGAGTTTTTATTATTAGTGGATATTTGCCTAATTCTGCCCTGCATGCATTGTTTGTAGTTTTCCTCTGGACATGTAGGAGAATCTTACAGAACTCTGCATGCAGGGTTTCAATGGGATGTTTGTCCCATTTGATGAAATCTTGTTTTGCAAGTGGACCCCACACCTCGCTGCCATAAAGTGCAATTGGTTCAATGACATATTCAATTAGTTTTAGCCAAATTTTAATAGGTATTTCAATTTGAATTTGCTTTTTAATTGCGTAGAATGCCCTGCGTGCTTTCTCTCTCAGTTCATTCACTGCCTCATTAAGGTGTCCAGTTGAGCTTATTTTTAAACCTAAGTAATTGTAGTGTGTGCAGTACTCTATATATTTTGTACCAATTGAGAACTTTGGTCTAATTCCCTGAGATCTGGATCTTCTCTGGAAAATCATTATTTTAGTCTTTTTGGGGTTTACTGCCAGGGCCCAGGTCTGGCAGTACTGCTCTAGCAGATCCAGGCTCTGCTGTAGGCCATGTGCTGTGGGTGACAACAGGCATAGGTCATCTGCGAAGAGTAGGCATTTAACCTCTGAATTATGGAGACTAACGCCAGGGGCTGAGGATTTTTCTAGAATAGTGGCCAATTCGTTGATATAAATATTGAAGAGTGCAGGGCTCAGATTACAACCCTGACGAAGGCCCCGCCCCTGGTTAAAGAATTCTGTTCTTTTCTTGCCAATTTTAATGCTGCACGTATTGCCAGTATACATTGATTTAATTATGTCATATGTTTTACCCCCTACACCACTTTCAATAACTTTGTAGAACAGTCCTGTATGCCAAATAGAATCAAATGCTTTTTGGAAGTCGATAAAGCAAGCGTATATTTTGGTATTATTTTGGTGGACATGTTTACCTATCAGGGTGTGTGTCTCTCTCTCTCTCTCTCTCATTCTCTCTCCCCCTCTCGTTCTGTCTCTGTCTCTCTCTCTCTCTCCCTCTCTCGTTCTGTCTCTGTCCTTCTCTCCTTCTGTCTCTCTCTCTCTCGTTCTGTCTCTCTCTTGCTCTCTTTCTCTCTCGTTCTGTCTCTCTCTCCCTCTCTCGTTCTGTCTCTGTCCTTCTCTCGTTCTGTCTCTCTCGTTCTCTTTCTCACTCTCTCGTTTTCTCTCTCTCTGTCTCCTTCTCTCGTTCTGTCTCTCTCGTTCTCTCTCTCCCTCTCTCGTTCTCTCTCCCTCTCTCATTCTCTCTCCCTCTCTCGTTCTCTCTCTCCCCCTCTCATTCTCTCTCTCCCTCTCTCGTTCTCTCTCTCCCTCTCTCGTTCTGTATCTCTCCCTCTCACGTTCTGTATCTCTCCCTCTCTCGTTCTGTCTCTCTCCCACTCTCGTTCTGTCTCTCTCCCGCTCTTGTTCTCTCTCTCCCTCTCAATTGGTCTGTCTCTCTCCCTATCTCTCCCTATCTCTCTCTCTCATTCGGTCCCTCTCTCTTTCATTTTCTCTCTCTCTGTCTCGCTCTCTCTCATTTTCTCTCTCTCTCATTCGGGCTCTCTCGTTTTCTTTCTTTATGGGTGGGGGAATGGGATCTCGCATGGATGTGTGGGGGAATGGGATCTGGCATGGATGTGAGGGGGAATGTGATCTGGCATGTCTGTGTGAGGGAATGGGATCTGGCATGGATGTGTGAGGGAATGGGATCTGGCATGTCTGTGTGGGGGGAATGGGATCTGGCATGTCTGATGGGATCTGGCATGGATGTGTGGGGGAATGGGATCTGGCATGGATGTGTGGGGGAATGGGATCTGGCATGGATGTGTGAGGGAATGGGATCTCGCATAGATGTGTGGGGGAATGGGATCTGGCATGTCTGTGTGGGGGAATGGGATCTGGCATGTCTGTGTGGGGGAATGGGATCTGGCATGTCTGTGTGGGGGAATGGGATCTGGCATGTCTGTGTGGGGGAATGGGATCTGGCATGTCTGTGTGGGGGAATGGGATCTGGCATGAATTGGGAGACGCTCTTGGCGCCTAGCTCACACCCAGAGAAGGGGTGTGTGTGTACTGCGTGTGTACTGAGTGTGCGTGTGTTTACTGTGTGTGAAAGAATTTACATCTGTTTTCATAGATTTGACACCTGATACAATTGAACATGGCAAAACCTACATAACTGTGACATAGGACTGTACTATGTAGTTTTACTACAGTTCTAGTAGAGTTGGAATACAGTTTTAGTATAACAATATCCCCTTAACTATCCCTCTATACCTACTACGGATACCTGCATGGGGAGGATTTTGTGGAGCCCTGGTCTAAGTAGTGCACTTTATAGGGAATAGGGTCCACTTGGGATGCACATATAACCTGTGCTTCAGAGCATCTGCCAAAGCAGCGCAGTGTAATGTGAGAGGTGTGCAGCGTGTTAATGTGTTCCAGGTCTCAGGTCAGTTTGATAGAACCCAGGGGCCTGATATTGTGGGCCTGGGGGCCAGGCTGATCTGACCTGGAGTCAGCTATAGAGCCCAGGTGC